>NC_134700.1:133676552-133976552 GCF_043290135.1 Rhipicephalus microplus
TAGCCGGTGCAGCCCCCGGAGGTGACGCTGCATACACGACTTGGACTGCAAATCCTCTGATTACTCCCGACCAGCGGTGCAACCTCCTTACAATTCTCGTTGACGGTTTACCTATAACTGCTCTTATTGATACCGGTGCACAAATATCTGTGATGAGCTCAGACCTCCGCCGCCGCCTCCAAAAAGTTCTGACGCCTGCGATTGCACCTACTGTTCGTACAGCGGATGGGAGTACTCCTACTGTGCTTGGAATGTGCACTGCGCGATTAACAATTTCTGAGCATCAAACTTCAGTTCTGTTCGCTGTACTGGAAAATTGCCCCCATGACCTAATCCTTGGACTCGACTTTCTGACTTCACACGCTGCGCATATTGACTGTTCCAAAGGTCTTCTTCAGCTCGAACTACCATCCTTTTCGGAGACCGTCTCTACCAGCCCACTTCGTCTACGCTCTGTCGATTTCGTTAGACTTCCGCCGCAAGCCGCAGTCCAAGTCCAACTCTCGCCATATCCTGCAGTACCCGATGGTGATTATGTTGCTGCCCCGATTTCTGACGTCGCCATGACACGTAATGTTGCAATCCCCAACACGGTGGTTACCGTAAAGGACAACCGAACTTCGTTTCCCGTCCTCAATTTCGGCCTCTCAGCGCAAGTTATTCCTCGCGGCATGTCACTTGCGCATCTTACACCACTGGTCGACCACACAGTTTCCGCTCTAACCACCAATTCGCCACCCGATTTTTCATCAACGTCGTTCTCGTCACGTTCCTGTTCCGACCTTTTCAAGCCAATGCTATCTGACAAGCTCACCTCTGAACAAGTCTCTACTTTCTGCCATGTGCTTGCTTCTTATCAGGACATCTTTGACTTCGGCGACCGTAATTTGGGCCAGACATCTGTGGTAACGCATCGCATCGACACCAGTGACGCTCGACCCATTCGCCGACGACCCTACCGTGTTTCAGCCCCGGAGCGTGCTATTATACAGCGAGAAGTCGATAAAATGCTTGATAAGGGCATAATCGAACCCTCATCTAGTCCCTGGTCCTCACCCGTTGTACTTGTTAAAAAGAAGGACAATAGCTGGAGATTCTGTGTTGATTACCGCCATCTCAACCATATTACCAAGAAAGATGTCTATCCCCTACCGCGCATAGATGATGCACTCGATTGCTTGCACGGTGCCAAATATTTCTCTTCAATAGACCTTCGCTCAGGCTACTGGCAGATCGCTGTGGACGACAAAGACAGAGAGAAGACAGCCTTCGTGACTCCAGATGGACTTTATCAGTTCAAGATGATGCCTTTTGAATTATGCAATGCCCCCGCGACATTTGAGCGCATGATGGACTCTCTCCTTCGAGGCATGAAGTGGACCATCTGCCTCTGCTATCTTGACGACGTTCTTGTTTTTTCGACTACTTTCGACGACCATCTTACCCGTCTGTCCGCAGTGCTTGATGTTTTTCGACGTGCCAACTTGCAACTTAACTCGTCCAAATGCCGCTTTGGGCAACGCCAAATCTGCGTACTCGGCCATCTTGTTAACGCTGCGGGCGTTCAACCAGACCCTGCGAAAGTCCGAGCAGTTCGCGACTTCCCCACACCCCGCTCAGCCAAGGACGTCCGAAGTTTTCTGGGACTGTGCTCCTATTTCCGTCGTTTTGTCGAGAAGTTCGCTGAAGTAGCCCGTCCTCTAACCTGCCTCCTCAAAACGGATGTCGCATTCACCTGGGCCCAACAGCAAGCAAACGCCTTCTCGTCGCTCGTTGACATTCGCTCGTCGCTCGTCGCTCTTCTCGTCGCTCGTCGCTCGTCGCTCTGCCAGCGCCGCAAGACACCTGCTCTGAGACCTGCTGGTACTCTCCAGCCCATTGAATTACCAGATGAGCCATTTTTCCGAGTCGGCCTCGATCTTCTAGGACCCTTTCCCGTGTCGGCCACCGGTAATAAGTGGATTGCTATTGCTACCAACTACGCAACGCGGTATGCCGTTACACGCGCCCTCCCCACCAGCTGCGCTACTGATGTAGCCGATTTCCTTCTTCATGACATCATTCTGCGTCATGGTGCTCCTCGTCAGTTGATCACCGACCGCGGCAGCTGTTTTCTATCTAAAGTAGTCGACGAGCTCCTGCGATCCTGCTCTACCCACCACAAGTTCACTACAGCGTACCATCCACAAACCAACGGCCTCACGGAACGCCTCAACCGTACCTTGACGAATATGTTAGCGATGTACGTCTCCAAGGATCACAAAGATTGGGACATCCACTTACCTTTCGTTACCTTCGCATACAACAGTTCACGTCATGATACAGCTGGATTTTCCCCTTTTTACCTACTGTTCGGGTATGACCCGCCTTTGCCCATGGACACTATGCTCCAATCTGATGCCGCCTCATCGACTGCTTATGCTCGTGATGCCCTGGCCCGAGCTGACATCGCCCGCCAAGTCGCCCGGGATCGTTTATGTGCCTCGCAGCTTAACCAAAAGAGTGCTTACGATCGCCGGCACCGCGACGTACAGTACTCTCCGGGGTCACTCGTCTTGCTGTGGTTACCATCACGTCGTGTTGGTCTCAGCGAAAAACTAATGTCCCGTTACGTTGGCCCCTACCCTGTCATACGCAAGGTCACCAGCGTGACCTATGAGATAGCTCCACTCCATACCACGTCAGTACCAGCTTCAGTACCGACCGATATAGTGCACGTCTCACGGCTTAAGCCATACTTCTCACGCCTCGAGAATTGATCGCACCGGGACGGTGCTTCTGCCGCCGGCGGGTAATGTCACGGGCTAAGTAGATGCTTGATGATGACGACGACGAAGTGCTGAACGGGAACGTGCTCGGACTGCAGCAGCGTCGTACGCATTAGCTCGCCAGTATATTCGCCAGTACACATTTGTTCACCAGTGTATACTTTATTCCCCGTAACATCATCTTCACTGCGGTGTCTCTCACAATCATACTGTGGGTTTGGGAGTTAAACGCGAAGATATCATTAGATAGGCACATGAAAAATATCTGCCAAAGTGCCCCCCCCCTGCCTTGCATATTTTTCTTTTTCATTAATTAAACGCCCTGCTCGAGTAACCTTGTGCATTTACAAGGGGCAATTGAATGCGACCAACGCATATGAGCATGCCTTCTGTGTGAACTCATACGCACATATGTTTGTGAATTGCTGCACTTCAGCCACATTCGCTTTTAGGTAATTTTTATGCGTACGTGCGTTCAAAGAACCTTACGCTATTTTGAATAAAGCTAACAAAGGTGACGTGTTGGTCTAAATGTCTTGGCCAACCTATGGATGCATTTCAGAGTTAGTCAAACCAAACGAATTTGTTAGCAGCACAGTTCTAGTGTTACGTTAGCTTTCGCAGCAGGAGGTAATACGCACCCAAAACTACTATAGCCTTTCCTGCTGCACATACAGTTCATCCTAATCTTTGATCAAGAACTGCAGCGGATTGTAAATCAGTGATACCACACTGAAGAAAGCGCGCGAAACTGGAAAGTGACACCGGAGCGACGAAACTCTCGTCGGGTAGTGGCATAACCGAAGATTATCACCGTATAAGCCGCCGTTCTGTTACCTCGCAAAGGTGCCGTACCGTAGCTCACTACAGCGGACAGCCTTCGGGCACGAAAACCATGGTGCTTACGGAGACTTAGTGTACCCAAACAAGCTTTTCACCACAACGCTAATTCATGAGCTCTAGGCTTTCTCGCAGGCTCGACACTCTACAAAGACTACGCCGTTGCGGTAAATAAATACAATACCGCGCACACTCTAAGCACACACTGAAGTCAGTGCCGCGAACTTGCAAGATGCGATACCAGGGACAAAAAAGCTCGGATGACACGGGCATAACCCTTTACACGTGCACACAACGCTTCTGCTCTTGGCACGGTCGTCGTGTACCCCCATCGTCTCACTTCGCGAACCGGAAGCACTCCCACATCCCCGTTGGCAGTCGCCCTCCCGTGAAACAGCTGTGCAAAGGACGGTCACTCGACACGCCCTTACACGGCCGACCAGGCCGTATTTCTCCCTTTCCTTTTTACAGCCGGTATTACGGGAACCATACCAAGCAGCATAAAAGATCGATCTCCACACACTGGCACCCTTCTTTTCAAGTAAGTGGATTAGACTGGTGGAAATGCACGGATAGCTTTTTGTTCGTATCTTTACACAACTGTGAAAGGCCGCGCGGTTCTATTGTTTGTTATTCTACGCGTGAAAACACTTTGGCGGACTGTACGGGCCTCCATTAACGCCGTATCTCACTTCCGTGCTCTTCTCGCACCACTCTGAATTCGCTTAGTCTATTCTTTGTATCCACCATAACGACCGCCTTCTGGGCGAGAAGCCAAGGCGTATATCTAATGCTCTGCGTTTTTCCTTACTTCGCTTATTTATTGTTCCATTCATAATGTCTTGAAAATGAATTTCGAGTGTTATTTTGCTTTATTTGTTGTCAGATTAGCCAAGAGCCGTCCCAAACTGCCCCTAAGGCCTTAATGTCTTTGGATTAGGAAAAGTTATTCGCAAGGACAATTTACATCAATCGCTATTCTGCACAAGCATGAAACGAACATTTCGGAACAGTTATTTGGTCTGGCGTTGAAGCGTGGAGTAATCATAACCCGAAGTACTAAACTTTGTGCAGAGACAGCTGCATCTCTGCCCCCCCCCCCCAAAAAAAAATGTTCAGCCTTCTTTCCATGTGGCATCAGCTTTGAAATGCGTACGATTTAGCGTGCAAACAAATGGCAGATCCCACGAACTGTGGGAATCGATGATATGCAAAGCGCGAATGAGAAGTGTTGATATGTCACTTCAAAATCAGCACAACGTTCCAAGGTAGAGGTAAATATGCCGTACACGACTTCCGTGCCATGAGTATCATGTTTGGATGTGTCATTTATACAGGTCTCCGTTCACATCGCGTAATGTCGAGTTTGGTACATGTGAAGCTAGCGAAAAGGCCGCGAGCGCATCATGAGCGTTGCATGTAGTCATGTTGTTACATGACACGCATCTCATGTTTATCAAGTTTGAACCAGTATCTTACCTCCGTCATCTATTCACGACCCGTAATACCAAATTTCGTATAACTGAACCTGGCGAAACAGACGCCAGTGCATCATGAACGTGGCATGTAGTCATGTTGTGACATGACACGCATCTCATGATTAACAAGTTTGCAGCAGTCGCACACCTTCGTCCTCCAGTCACGTACTGTAATACCAAATTTGGTATATGTAACACTAGCGAAACGGCTGCGAGCGCATCATGAGCGTGGCATGTGGTCATGTTGTTACATGACAAGCATCTCATGATTTTCATGTTAGAGTCTGTCGCTTGTGTTCGCCATGCAATCCTGCCATAGCATACCAGTTTTGCAACGTGTCATGTGAACGAAACCACCGCAAGAGCTGCAGGATCATGAATTGTAAATCATGACACTCATCACCAACATATCATGATTTTCATGATATAACTAGTGAAATATGTTTTTCATACTGTCATGTTGTTCAATACAAAGTTTGTTGTCGATACTAATTTTTAAATGGCAAGGAGAGCTAAATGTCATAGGCGGCTAGATAGATAGATAGATAGATAGATAGATAGATAGATAGATAGATAGATAGATAGATAGATAGATAGATAGATAGATAGATAGATAGATAGATAGACAGATAGATAGATAGATAGATGCGCTCAAGGTCGCCGAAGTGCGCTAAGAAATGCTTCGCATTTAAAATTTATTATCAAGGTGAAGAGTAATGCTATAGGCGCATTCATGCAGCCCGGAAAACCAAACATTCATGCAGCCCGGAAGAGCGCTAATTAGACTTTTATCGAGCGTGATGATATGAAATTTTAAACCTTTCTATAACAATATTGGTCTGTTCATTTTATTATTTGACTACTTTTAGAGTTCCCTAGAAGTAGTAATAAATGCTAAGGTCACTTTGCACTTATAGTACAATGGTTTCCTACTTGCTTCATCAACAGAGAGACTTTGGCTTTAAATTAACGAGTAAACATTGGATGGTCGTAATTCTTAGTATTATTTTTGAAGTTTTCAAGGTTTCAGGATAAAACCACAATACTGCTCGTCGCAATACCATGATATTCTCTCATGCAACTGTTCCGACCAAATAAACATGTTTTAGTGAAAATATATGGCCGTAATACAACTTGATTGCGTCAACGGAAAGGAGCCATAACCCCACATAAATGATTTATTATGTCTTTTCTGATGTACACAAAAATCACTCCTGATAGCTTCTGATGCAAAAATGTTGCCATTTGAGTTGCCATATACAGGTTGTTCACAAAGCATAAACAGGATTTGAGAACTTGTACGTGTGGCGCCATGTTTCTGCGGTGCCGCGCAATACCTGTATGACACATAGCTAAAGTAATCGATTACTTCGTGCACAGTAATCAAAGTTGAGTGCTGGAACGATTTAGTACACTGTAAATCAAATTACACCTATATAGGTGTGATATTGTGCCTATAACTCACACCCTTACACTCCACGATATGGGTGTAACAAGCAGGACTACACCTATACAATGGGTAAATTTCTTATTTTTCACCCTAGGGTATGACCATTTTTGGTTGCAAAAGTGAATGTACACCGAAGTAATCTTAAGGGCGTGAAGGTATAAAGCTGCTCTTACACCCTATTACCCTTGAACAACAAAAGTAGTGTAATTCACCCAATTAGAAAAAAGGGTGTGGTGGTGTTAATGCAGAATTACGCCCCAACACTCATGCGAAAAATACCATAGTTCGAGTGTTACCCACTTCTAGTAGGCTCCGTGGAAGCACTAGAAAGCATACCTTTTATTTAGACCTTTCAGGTGCACATAGTCTATTGTAGTGGCTTCTGCGAGAGTGTAGAAATCCTGGCTCTAGCACTGCTTTTATGGTGTATATGTGAAGCACGGCATATAAGGCTCTAACATATAACGTGTAATCCTAGCTCAATGTAAAGGCATCACTTAAAAGGAGATGTCACACATCACACAACGTTCACAAAATAATCCCATAGTGCAAAATGAAATCAAGCTTTATTTTATTAGACACAGCGCACAAACAGGCTTTAGAGACCCTTTGTAGCTTAATCAAAACGCTTTTTCAAGTGTGCAGAGCAGAATGCCATTTGCTACAAAAGAAGGCAGGAAATTAGACGTCAAACGTATGGCATGGAGCTCTAACGACCGAGGCATGTGTATCAAAGTACTACAGAAGAGCCTTTATTTGAAGTAAAAATGAACAACAGTTTACAACATGCTTCAATGCAACACAAAAATACAGTGCAGTGAAGCATACAAGCAGCAAAAAGAGTAGTGCATTGCAGCATACCTTATTTCTCCAATACACTGAAATAATATATTGAAGCACACTGCATTTGCCACATTGAGACGCCACAGTTTGCATGTGCTGTGGATTGGCTTTTTCATAATATGCAAGACTAGTGATATTGTAATGAATATAATCATAAAACAGTCCTACAAAGGCATTTTAATTTCACAATAACTCTTGTGTGTTCTGACATCCAGAATACTGGAGAAGCAATAATACATGAGTGAACACATTAGGCAAAAACAGGGGCTTAACAGTGTAATTGCATACTAACTATGCAGAATACTTGATGTAATGATGTAAAATATTAAGCGCATCACATAATATCATGTCGCCCTGAAACAATGCAACATCAAAGAACATAAAATGAACACACAAAAGGAGAGTGAAATAGTAACCACTTGCAGCTAGCAGAGGTGGAACAGCCAAGCTAAGATCTCGAGCAATATTTTGAAGCATCAAATCTTGCTTTTCCAGGAAGAAAATTTATATTTGGAGCAGATTTCAGAAAAAACAAACGCAGCATTTTTAGCTTAATATTCCAAATATACAGTATTGTTTGATATGTTGGGTTTAACAACCCCTTGACCACCACACGATTATGAGAGACGCCCTAGTGGAGGGCTCCGGAAAATCTGACCACCCGGAGTTCTTTAACGTGCAACCGAATCTGAGCACACAGGCCTACAACATTTCCGCCTCCATCGAAAATGCTGCCGCCGCTGCACCTGCGGGTCAGCATCCGAGTACCTTAGCCACTATACCATCACGGCGGGGCTTCGCTTTCACTTAATTTAACTGTGTTTCAAGCAGCTAACAGTTCGGGTTGCCAAATTATCTCCCACTTGTAAAAAACCACTCCAAATTTTTGGATTGCGAGGGCCTCAAAATGTTACATTAGTCCGCAAGTGCATCTGTTAGCATGTGTCGGTAAAATTGGCACAGAAACTGTGTTGGTCTCTAGCGTATAAAAATTAGTGATATTGGAAAGAAGCTGAGTGATAGGTTCTTTTTGGACTCTCAATAGTGATGCTACGAAGCGATTCGCAATCTGAACGCGAAATTCGCAGATAAGCAAGTGGTCGAAATTTGCCGTGTGTTGTAGATAAAAAAAAATTATCCTCGCCATAATCCGGCATGAACTCTCCATGTCTATTTCATCTTCCGCATCGCTCCCAGAACAAATGGTCCTTGTTTTCAGTCGCGAGTGCAAAAACTGATCGGCGCAAGAACGAGTAGAGGGAGAAAGAGAAAGAAAGATACAGGAATACCAAGAGCTGAAAAAAACGTCGAACTTCGCAACAAGTTTCGGCGGTGTCACGGCAATTAACGGGCGCCTTATAACCCCGCTGACCAGCGGGAACGGCGGGCGCATGAAAGAGAGCCGGGAAGTGCAGAATGGGGTGTTCTTCTTCGAACGTCGCCGCCGACGTTTGATCCTTTGTACCTACGGCGGCGTCCGCAGGGTCTTGGAAGGCCGCGATGTACCGCGAACAATGTTTAGACTACGTGACGCACAGGCTGAGAGGCAAACAGTCTGGCCATTCCCACGGGAAAACTTCTTCGAACATCACCGCCGAAGTTTGATCTTTTGTACATACGGCGGCGTCTGCAGGGTCGTGGAAGGCCTCGATGTACCCCGAACCAAGTTTAGACTACGGGACGCACCGGCTGAGAGCAAAAGAGTCTGATCGTTCCCACGCGATAACTTCTGGTGGCCAAGCCGTATGACAGCACCCCAACAGGTTTTCACTCTCCCTAGTTGAGGGCTCTCTTCTAATTAAAAAGGGGTGGGGTCAGTATATTTTTGGGGCGGAGTTTCCAACAATGAAACGCGCATGACTGGACCCATGCAGAGGTCTCTTGTCCCCAAGGAAGAGAGCGAGGGGACACGAGGGGGATTTAAGCGCAGGATTTTGCCCTGCTAGGCAGGCTAGTCGCTGACCAACATGGTTTAGAAACAGATCAACAAGTATCTCTTCTAGAAGTTTTTAGTGTGGCTTTGTATCGGCTAGCCACCTAAACTTAGCCGTTCGTCTAGTTGTGACGCGATATTAACGTCTGCAACGTAGACACCGGGACTTTGCCTCGAGTTAGCTCAACCTGCCCGAGGTCACCTGCAAGCACTAGCCTCCCGGAGCCACCAACGTTGCAACACCGCCGACATCGCAGTCGTGCCAGAACTCTCTTCGACTTCTCGCATCCGATCGTCGGGGACGCAACGCTGCCGGTCATCACACGTATGCCTTCACCTGTTTATATCTTCGAACTTTCTCCTCCGTAGTTCTATTGTTGATAGTTTGTGTAGTTTGTAATAGCTCTCTCTCGTAAGGTGATTTATTGTTTTTATATGTATTTTTTGTTGTATCAAGTGTTGATGTATTTTGTTAGTTGTATCGAATTGTTGTACTAGATCCCGTGTGCTGCAATATCACTAGAGTAAAGTTTGTTTTGTTTTCTCACGTCTATGATCTCTTCACTGTCTCTGCTTGCGTACGGAACGAACTCACCTGCTGTCATTCCCGTCGCCGACTTCGCGCTAGCGACGCTAGAGTGGCAGCTTGTAACACTTGGAAAATAGCAGGAAGGCTATTGTAAAGTATAAGCCAGCTGCATTTAAGTTCTTGCTAGCCTCTACCTACGTATTTACAGAGAGGAGACGGATATCCGAGCTCCAGAGACAGAACATAATGCGAAAAATAGGGCTTCGAATTTCTTATAGAGCTCAGGGCGAGTCGTCATTCACGTAGTGCTTTCGTCGGTTGGGAGATTCGCCGCTGGCGCCGTGATATCACCTCTCATCTTGCCGTGTGTTTTTTTGTGCGTACGTACCACTGAAGCACTCCGTACAATGTTTTAGCGAAGATGAAGTTTGCGAACACGCTGTATATTAGTAGGCCAAAAGTGAAGGTTTGTTACACTTTTTATAAGTTGTACTAGTTACTTTTGTCTAGAAATATTAATATGTATTTGCCACGCGTCTGTTGCCCTTTTCATTTTCCATGAACCAGATTTTCCCGGTTGCTGTTGTACATCGCCGGTCGTGGTAATGGAAGCTTTCATTTTTTTTTACCCATTTGTACCCTTTTCGACAATAGCAGTGTCAACTGACACTGCAGCTCATAATTTCCCCAAGCACTTCCGAACCAAAATTTAGAATGATAAACTTTGCAAAAATAATACTTCAACTACCAGCAGTTTGATCGACCGCAATATTGACGCATGTTTACGAAGTTGAGAGCCACAAAAAAGGAGCTTAACCGAGGTCATTGGTGACACTGATGCGAGTAAGTGCCATTTTCGGGCTGAGGAATTGAGGCTGTTTTTAATGGCCATCACTTAGCTAAATAACTTGTTAGTTCTAAATTTGTGGGCTCTATAGTGAATAGAAAAAACAAAGAAGCCATTTTTTCTCAATTTTTACCCACTGAGCCTTGATGACTCAGTTTGAGGCCATATGTCTGTTATCCCAAACATACAAGCACCAGTAATTCACTTTTTTTTCGTGGTTTCCTTAGGCACCCAATATTAGAGGAAACACGCACGTGAACGTCCTCCAACAAAAACAGAATCCAGCGCTCGAAGAAGTACATACTGAATTTTCAACGGCCCGCAAAACCAGCTTTACTTTTCAAACGTTTTTTAATGCGAAGATATTGATCCCGCTTTGCCGCGATCCGACGGTGAGTTTCGTAACTGCTCGGCTGTCGAGGCACGCCAGCAGAGAGTTAGGAATCAAAGTGCAGGAAGCATATGTGAAGATGAGGAGGATGGAAAGGAGTATGGTAAAGTGACGCGGAGAAAGGGAGAAAAACTTAGAAGAAAGGGGAAGGAACATAAAAAATGATAGAAGGCAAAAGAATGACTACGAGAGAAAAGGATCTTTGAAAAAGAAAAAAAAGGAAAAAAGGCAAAAATTTTTATGACATAAAAATCGATATACACAAGAAAAGAGAGATTTAAAGACACATACTCAAAAAATTGGCCCCGTATCTGTATGTTAATCTGCAAAAGTCGTTAAAAGGCGATAGTTCTGCGTCTGGAGAGATTGAAAAAAAAAACGCTTATTTGAAGTTCTGCGCAAGAAAATCGGTAAATGGTATTCTGGAGGCACAGCGTTGAGTGCCTCTAGCGTGTAGCGGAGGCGAACGAGCGCTCCAAGTCACGTAACACGTGAGACATGAGCGCTATCTGACAGTTATCTTGGGAAGCAAAACGCGCGGTTCTGAGACGGGCGTGCGCCCATCTCGGAGGTGATGAAGTGTATAGAACGCAAGGCGACGGGTAAGTGCCACCGCCGTGTCGTCTTAGCAAATTGTTGGAAACACTTCCTTTTTCGTACAAGCGTTACATGGTCAGCGCCGCGTGCTAAATGCTATGGTTATTAGAATAGCTTATGTATGCCTTGCCTAGCAAAAGACACACATACAGAATATATACGTGTGGTTATGGTGCCTCAGATATGCGCGATAATTGCGGTGAATCTTGAGCAACATTGGTGGGCGCTGCTGATGGGGTCGGCCGTTTTGGATATCCGCTGGTGCCGTTTAGAATGCCCAATACTGTTAAAAGCGGACAGACAAATGGACATACAGACTAAAATTTTTTGCCTCGAAGGTCCCCAAGAAAGACTATATATATATATCATCTTTAAAAAAATAAAAACCTCAAAAGATCAAGCCAACAGCCATGCAAGATAAGACACAATAGGTGACCACCACTTTTGCTCTGATCCAGCATGGCACGACTTAGTGCAACTTTTGATAATTTTAAGTATTTCTTAGTTCGTAGTTTCCGCACTTGACTACAAAGAATTCGAAGAGTCCTACTGCATGTGTGCTGGCGTTATAGAAACTGATTAGGCGCTCGTTTGATTAACGCAACTATTACCGCTTTCGACTCGGCGATTGAAGACGCATGTATTCGATAAGCCCTACAGTAGCCTTCATAAAATATCAATTCTGAAATGTTTAGGCACAACAACCACAGTTGTATCGATAACCATGGGTTGCGCGATTTTCGACGCAAGATATAACAAGGCTCGTGACCAGGATCTAAAATATTACAGCGTTATTTGGTAAGGAGAATCACTTGATAAAAGTATTATTTATCAAATGGCTACTCAGACGTTCTTTTGTAGCATGCAGTCATGCAGTAACTACAAGCGCTATACCTTTCACCGTGCCCTGTGACGAATAGACGATCACCCCAAGAACACAGTAGGCCAGCAGACGCGAAAACGCGAATACACCAGATGTTGATCTGAGAGCGCTGCCTATGGAATTGGAAGCCTAAAGCACGAACTGTTTTTGCAGTTATGCTATCATGTACATACGCCTGCAGGGCCTGCATGTGGAAGATACTGAGAAAACTTACACAATCCTAGTGGCTCTCTAAATAAAAAAAAACTTTCGGTTCGGGACACAGCGGTGTCGATCGCATAAAAGAACACAGACTTCGACAGTTGTTTCGAACAAAATTTTGTAAAACATTAAGTAAATATACCGGCTATTTAACGCAAATAGACCAAAAGGAACTAAGTGCACTTACCCGATACCAAAGTTCAGTTTACTTTAAAAAAAAAAGCGGTGTAGGAAATCTGGGTAACCTTGTGGCTACTGTAAGGAGGGTCACGTGTGTGAACGAAGCCGAAATTCGTCGTACTTCTGGAACAAATTATCCCTCAAGATAACGGGTACAAATTATAGATAAAAGCGGACGAATTCCTAACAGGAAGCGTCAAAGTGCTCGGCATATGTAAAAAGACATTTACTTTGATTTTTTCCATAAGCTACCAGGACATGTGAATGCAGCCTTAGCAACAGTAGGCGAAGACTATACGAAAACAAATCGTGGAGCACACTAGTAATTCACATTTATGCGCGTGCGGCTGACATGCATTTGTAAATTGTGCGATGTTTTGAAAGAATGGCATTTCTTTGCGGTATAATAAATACTGTCATACAAATATACGACATCTTGACTTTATTTTCAGAGCAAATGAATGGCGAACCCGCTAGGAAAAGTATTTGGACCCTGGGATTGCGTGCAAAAACTGTCGTCTGCCTCATCCAGTGATGTTGTTGAGAGAACTGCGCTGTCGAGAGCATTGTTCTTGTGAATGCGGCTAAACATTACTCTGACCGAATCACGACCCGTCGCCGGATGGCCCAGATGACAAATTCAGCGCGCATTCCCGTGGTTCAAATACTTTTCGTAACCGGCGCATATTTTGTTTTCTTTCGCAATTAAATTGGCGTAAGTCTAAACTGAGTCAAAAATGAAATAGCACGCGTTCAATGCTTCTTGCCGTTGTGCAGGCTCCTTGCAGGTAAGCGTCGAGTTGCTACCTTCACGTTGTATCGATATGGTATACTGAGAACATGGATGAAACAGCTGGACCTAATTATTTCTTTAACAGCAGCAGTGAAGTATCGCACCACTGCAAGGAAGTGAAGATAAACATGAAGGCCTAACATAACTGAGGAAGCTACCTCTCGTGAGCCAATGTTCAGAACTTCAGCCTGTCAAGAACAATTTTTCTTTACATCACTTATGCAGTTTTATTGTTTTACATTTCCAACAGCGAAAGAAAGCTTGTGCATGCGTAGAATAGAGTGGAAGATCTGAAATGATTTATTAGGTAACCAAGGAAGACAAATCGAGTATGTTGTGAGGACGAATTAGGTAATACATTCGCACTTGCCATCGCATGTTATGACGACATCTTGAAGTTACGTAAGTCCACTTGTGCTTATTTAAAAACGGGCTCTTTACATAATTGCGCACAGTGATTATCATGCTCATTCAACTGTACTATTTTCGTCACTAAATGATTTTCCTATTTCAAATATGATCGTCTTTAGCTGAGCCGTTATTGCTTGCCCCCTATAGTGCATAATTAGAATTTTTTGTATATCGTAGCTAAAAATTTTACAACCTCCTCTGGCAATACACGTTCCTCCCATCAAAACAATATCTTACACCCCAAGGTGCGCAAAAATTATGGACTGAAAACAGTGAGCTCCCCCGTAATCAAGGTATGGCACTTCATGCCTCTGGAAACTGAAACTTCACTTGCAATAAATGTCTCTAAACATTCAGTTCCCCGTTACCTAAATCATTTTTTGAATCACTTAATTATGTTGAGTTTCTCTGATTTCCTTTTTGTCTGGCATCTAACACTTTCTTTATCCACTTTCACTATTTCTTTTTTGTGAAATATTTATTAGTGGTCACTCCTAGTGATTACATTTGCGTACTTTGTTATGTTCCAATTTTCAGTTTATTTTTATGTATATTTAATGTAAATTCAGCAGAATGACTTGTTGGGCGAGTTGGTTCACTTCTAACGTAGCTTACGGTGCGAACAACACACATAAGGAAGACAAGGCCAATTTAAATCTTCTTCTATACCATAATGCCCCTCCTAATATTTTAAGCATTCACAGTTACATTTCTTCATTCTGCTCCTGCTTTTATTTTATTTTTGTATTCTACAAAATGATGTCTAATTTCAGTGTTCACACTAAAGGACCTCTTTTTGTATACCTTTTCCTATATGTAACTCTCCACCCAAATACCCTCAATACACCGAAACTGAAACTGAAGGGCCTTTTTCAACCAATTTTACTAAGACTTATGACGATATTACACGATGGTATAGGCACTGCCGATGATAACTTTCACACGAAACAATCTGGTCTCAAGTAGGAGCTTCAAGAGGCCAATTAGCACATTTACTTGAATATTGCAAAGAATGTCCAGTGTTGTCGGTGCAGTTCGAAAACTACTGAGGCGCACAAAACATTGGGGGAACCTTAAGCTCCGCCTTTACGAGTTGAACGCGATAGCGACATCCTGTCATTAGAGAATACTTCAACCACTTGAAAGTGGCCTGCGCCAGTGAATCTCTCACAAATGGCTGCGATCTCTGTATTGGGTAGCATGCTCTAAATTACGGCGATTTAGAACGTGAAATCTTTTGGAACATGCTATGCACCCACTACGTGACTTTAAGAAAATACGCGCAGTAATGTGTGTGCCATTTCTAGTACGTTATCGCCTTTAAACAATGAAGCTATCGATATAACCACATGTTCTGACGCCCTATGGCAATGTATACGCTTGTACCACGCACTATTACTGCGAAACAAGATGTACATTAAAGGGTGTATAGAGGACGCGTGTGTTTAGCATGAAGTTACTTCAATGCATTTTCAAGCATCGAAGTCCACTGTATAACGAAGCCGACGCACTGGCTGTATGGTAGAATACGCGCACGCTACGCAGATGACCAAGGTGCGATCATCACTTGAAACAGGAATTTTAGGGGCGAAGCTCCTTACAGCGGCACCCGTTTGTCCCTCACAGTCGTAGTCGTAGTCGTAGTGTGCAACCAGTCTTACGCATTGACCTTCAAGGTGGTGCCGGTGGGAAATTCTTCCTGTGTGTTGTTGAACAATAAAAAAATTCGCAGCGTGCGTGTTCAATAAAAGCCAAAATCTTCTGTCTTTCATACCCCATTAGCAGCCATTGGCATGTTCCAATAGAAAACGTTAGTAGAAGTAGAAAGTGTTAAAAGGCGACTTCTTCTGTCACTCTTTCCCAGTAGTAGCCATTCTTTACCTCAAAGGTAGTGCCTGGTGGGATTTCTCCTGTGCGTGATGCAATAATTTTTTTGGTTAAAAACGCCGTTGATTGATGAAACAAACCAACGAAATACGCCAGATGTTTTCTAAAAGCAAAACGAAAAGACGCTAGATGTTTCTAAAGCAAAACAAAAAGACGCCAGCTGTTTAACAAAACACGCCAGGTGTTAATAAAGCAATGGATTTATAATCAAAACCATATCGATACAGGTTTGTAGTTGCCGATGCTCGTTGCCGTCGGTGTGTGCTCGTTTGGATAAGGATGCTAGAAGGTGGGCGCGCAGGGCAGCGGCGGCGCTCGCTCGCAGACAGGACCCTGAAGTGAGAGCACGTGAGGCAGAAGCACGCCGGAAAGCTGTGCGACGTCGCCGCCAAGATCCTGCTGTACGGGAACAAGAAGCCACATCAGCAAGGCAGCGTCGGCAATATCCTTCCGGACGGGAACGAGAGGCCACATCAGCAAGGCAGCGTCGGCAAGTTTCCGCCGTACGTGAACCAGAAGCTGCAGCGGCACGTCAGCGTCAGCAAGATCTTTCCGTACGGGAACGAGAGGCCGAGGCAGCACGTCAACGTAGCGAAGCAGATCTTGAAAACGTATCGACAATGGGAAGCGGCGAGGAAGCGCGCATATCGCCAGGTGAATTAACGGAAGGAAATTTCGAGGTATTACTTCCAAAAGCTTCGCTCAATCTCATCATCATTCACCTCGTGGATCTGCCGTTAATTTTTTAATTAATAAATATTTTGTTGGCATCTTTTTTTTGATTTTCGGCTCACGCATAAGATGATGATGTTTCACTTATAACCAATGACACCAACACCTCAACGTCTGCAAAACAAGCTTACCAACACCATCGCGTTATTACGCAGGACTGCATACCCCGGCCCCTGGCTTTGTGGCGCAGTCAATAAGCATTCTTTATTAACCCAAGGCCAGCAGCAATGCACATAGGAAACTTTGTAAAAGACAATTTACGTGGGTAAATAAGTCAAACGCTGACCGTTTCTTGTAATTCGTGATTTTATTAAGCCGCCAAACGTTGAAAAACGTGCTACAAGAACAGACAGCAATAGACGACGTGGAGGAAGTTAGCAAATAACTGAACTACATGAAGGGTTTCTTATACCATCATTTGTTGCGGTTGGGCTTGTCTAATGTGAGTTGCTGCTCCAGCGTTCACTCTCCGCCATATATATTTGCAATAAGATTTGGTGTCTACTTCTACTACTTGCAAGCTATAGTCTAGAGTGGTGGTGAAAACTTTACTCTTGTGAAGAGCAAAATGTAAAATAGTACTTTAAACTTTAAAAAGAAGCATTGTGGATTGTCTTTCGTGCCCACAGTGATACATCAACTAACTCTACTTAGACTTCGCCTCAGTAAAGGCGCTGAGATTGGTATTGCCTTTGGATAGTTATACTGAATCGGGCTGTCACGTGAGTGCTGGCGTTACCCCGCACCAAAAGGTTACTTTTACACACCAGTGTAGTCGATGTGCATTGTAAGCACGCAATATACGCATTAATACTAGCATTTTATTATATGGCGCAGACGAAACACATGCCGCGTACGCAGCTACTCACAAGCCGTTTGCAAAGTACCGATTATCCTCATGCGTGTGCTCGACTGCTGAATCGCAAGTCATGCGATTGAATCCGCAACACAGCAGCCACATTTTCAATAAAAGTGAGTATAATTTAGGCCTGTTTACTTGGGGTTAGGGGCACGTTAAAAAACTCCTGGTGGTCGACATTTCCGAAGCCAACCACTACGGCGTTGTTAATAATTATATTGTGATTTTGGACGTTAATCTGCAGCATGTATTAGTATATTATTATTATTATATTATTATTATTATTATTATTATTATTATTATTATTATTTATTCCACCAGATCCAACATCCAAGGCACAAAATACATGAGCGAATAATCAGCATTGTGCATGAGCAACAAAGTGAGACACTTGCAAATAAAATAAAAATCGATATTATTTCATTTTTCGGAGAACGAAGTGAATGCCTGAACAAGCGTATGCTCTATCACAGAGCCACGCCACTGCTTGAACCGTCTTCGGAAATATAACTTTACCTAAATAACATGTATTGGGATGAGTAACCTTAAAGTTCGGAATAAAGCGTGGCAGAACCTGCAGGCACCAAGACTAGTCAATTGAGCAACAAGTCTGTTTATTAAAGGGCTACCCATTGAAAAGTTCCCAGACATACTTTATCATGAGCAGCAGCAAAATCATCAACAGCGTGAGTAGTTGCGTAGGCTCAAGTGCTGCCCCTTAGTGAGCCTTTCACTGCTTCGAAAAAATAGTATAGTGGGTACTGCGCTACTGCACAATTGCAGTAGGAAATTAGAGTAGACGTTCGGCCAGTATTACGTGCCCAAATGTTCATTAATTTGCGTCATCGCTGAGGCATCCAGCAACAACAGAAATAGAACGAGCAATTCAGAAGGCGGTGCACAATGGGTGCCATTGCACTATTGCGTTCTACTCTTGCAAGCGAATCCTAAACGCCTGTTCGCCACCCGACATACTTTTTTTTTGATTGCGGTAAAAATTACAAGTTCGTTCATCAGATAACTGGCGACCAGCATGCTTCTGCTTCATTGAAAATGAAATGTAATACTTTAATGATTTTGAAAGTAAAAAAAGAATGGCTACTAGCGTCACCCCACAGCACTGTAGTTCAATCTACAAGCCCGACAAGAAATCTCCACCCGTAGACTCATTTTGCTTAAAAACATACATATATACCTTGAAATTGCATTTAAACACTTGAGGAAGCTTCAAGTTGCGGTAGAGAGTAATTTTGGCTTTTTTTTTTTCTGACGCGTTCAGAGAAACCTGCGGTGGCGCTGTCGGTAGTGTGTTCACTTACCTGCATGTTGCTTGTCTGCCTGTGAACGGCGAAAAAGCAGGAGCACTGCGTCCATTAAGGCTCACAGGAACAACTGAAAATCTCGGCATCCTTTCAATGCCCATTAAAGTATTTATAGCGAAGCAATTCTTAGCGAACTTCGACAACTTTGTGCGTGTCTATCTATCTATCTATCTATCTATCTATCTAGCCTCCTACGACTTTCAGCTCTCCTGGGCGTTTCGATAATAGCATCATTACCAAACTTGGTATGGCATAACATGACTGTATGAAGAACACACTGGACTAGTCATGACATGAAAATTGTGATATGGATGTCATGAATGTTATCATTTATATTTCATGGTCCTGCAGCTCTTGCGGTTGTTTCATTCACATGGCTTGTTGAAAAACTGGTATGGTATCATTTGAATGCATGGCGAACAAAAGCGACAGAAATCGACATGAAAAGCGACATGAAAATCGACAAAAGCGACATGAAAATGATGACATGCGTGTCATGTAGAAACATGACTACATGCCAAGCTCATGATGAGCTCGCGGGCTTTCGCCAGCGTCCCATATACCAAATTTGGCGTTATGGTACGTGAATAGATGAGAAAGGTATGTGACTGGTGCAAACATGATAATCATGAGATGCGTGTCATGTAACAAAATGACTACATGCCACGTACATGATGCACTGGTGGCCGTTTCGCTAGCTTCACTTATACCAAATTTCATATTACGGGACGTGAGTGGATGACGAAGGTATGATACTGGTGCAAACATGAGAAACATCAGATGCGTGTCATGTAACAACAGGACTACATGCTACGCTCATAATGCGCACGCGGCCGTTTCGAGAGCTTCACATGTACCAAACTCGGTTTTACGTGACGCGAACGAACTACACAGGTAAATGACACATACAAACATGATGATCACGACAAGCGTGTCAGGTAACAACATGACTACATGCCACAGTCTTGATGCACTCGCAGCCATTTCACTAGCTTTACATATGCGAAATTGAATATTACATGACGTCAATGGATGGCGAAGGTATGTGACTGGTGCAAACACGATAATCATGAGATGAGTGTCATGAGAGAACGTGACTACATGTGCACAGTCAAGGCGCCAATACATTTCGACGTGACACGGTGCGCGTGCTCACCGGCGTTCATTTCGTCGGGTCACACCGGCGTTGCCATGACAGGCACCGGTCCTGCCATATACTCGCAGGCACGCGCCACGCTGCGTTGCTTTGACGCATGCGCGTTTCAGCACGCCTGGCGTCCCTCCATCGCGAAAAGACGGAGACGCAGTGTTGTCTGGGTAATACATTAGCACGAAAATGCAGCATGTCGCATTTCGCGCTGGTTGGCGTCGGGCCGCGCCACCGGACGCTGCTTGCACCGGTCGCGCCTAGCGTCAGACTTTATAGAGTGCTCGCGTTTTGATAACGTAGCGTCGCTGTGCTTAGCGTGCGCGCGCGCCAACTCTGCATAGGGTTATATTGGCCCTTCATGATGCGCTCGCGGCCATTTTGCAAGCTCCACATAAACCATGTTAGGTGTTACGTGACGTCAATAGCTGACAAAGTATATGACTGGTGCAAACATGATAATTACGACACCCGTGTCATTAGGAACGTGACAACGTGCTTATAGCGTGCTCGCGGCTGTTTGGCTAGCTCTACATATACTTAACTTGGTATCATGTGACGTGAATAGATGACGAAGGTAAAGGACACAATCAAACATAAAAGTCATGGCACGGAAGTCATGTACGGCATCATTTACCTCCACCTCGTAACGTTGTGCTCATTTTAAATTGATAGATCAACATTTCTCATTCCTGCTTCTCATATAATCGATTCCCACAGTAGGTGGATTCTGCAATTTTTTTTAAAAAAATTAATATTTACAAATCTTGATGACGCGTGCTAGAAGCGAACGCAGTTTCAATTTTTGACTTCCAGCGGCAGTACAACCGTCATCTCTTCCATCGACCAGTGCTGTGGCCATTCATCCCACCAACGGCAGGAGATCAAACGCCGATCAAAAAATTCTGTTTACAGAATTTCTGCACACTTCCCAAAGAAAGCGGTGCAAGGTTGGACACTTCAAGTGGTATGCTTTTTATTGTGACACAAAGCCCGAAATGAATGGAGGACGATAGACTGTCCCTTTCAGCGTCCTAAGTTTTCCTCCGTTCTTTCTATTGCGCCCACATATCTATGTGCACATGACACTGAATTGTTATTTAAAGCAAGTTCTCCTTGCTCGTTTTCTTTGCCTTCATTCTTAATAAATTTTTGTGCTAGCCACGACGACGGCGCAAAAGAAAGTAGGGATGCCGTCCTTTAAACTACACAAATATTTTTTATTACCAACAGCCATCCGTTACCAACAGCCATACCAACAGCGTGCGCTGACAACAGAAGAAGAAGAAGAAGGCCAGCTCGAGGCTGTCACGTAGCGCACGCGTTCATCTCTCGTGCAAAGATAGGCATCGTAACTGATTTCAGACAATCCGCGTCAGGACCTTTGATGAGTTGCACTGCAGCCTGGAGCAAGAGGTCGAAGCATTGACCGAAAGAGCTAAGAAGATCCTCGGAACGTCCACCACGCCACTGTACCTGTGCAAACTAGGCCTACTTTCTGCACAGCGATGCCTCACCGGCACCAGAAAGGCGGACGCTCGCACAGTAGCGGCTCTCTGGGAGGTCCAACTGGCGTAAGGAGGTCCATAGACGACACAAGCAAGAAAGTCAAGCACGCGACAAAAGCCGTTATTGCTCAAGCTGCCAAAATGGTGAGTCGAATAGCAGTACCATTACGCTGGACTTATCTCCCAATTCTTTTATAGCAATAAAAACCTAGTTGGCGTTCACAAGAGCACTATGGGATGAGCATTATGGGGCATAAATAACTTTGTTTCGTAGCTTGGCCCTAATGTTCAGTTCCGAATGAGACTCACAACTAATGGTCAGTTCCAAATGACGCTCACAAGTGATTGAGTAGCTTGAGTGTATTCATGAAGTCTTGCAATAAAGCTTGTGCAAAGTGTCATAATTAACCAAAAAATTCTAATAACCACTCCGGTGTCCTGTCGAAATTTATTTCATCTGAACTTCAAAGGAACATATTGAATGAGTTAGCTTAGCTTGAGAGCTGCACTTGCAGAATATAGTGTTACGTAGTTGTGTACAGCAGTCGTGCAATATAATTTCCGGTATTGTCGTGCTATGTGAGGACGGGGTAACAAAATCAACGAAAAGGAGGGCACTCGGTTCGCAACTGTAGAGTCTAAATTTGTGAAATGAAGTTGTTCAGTATTGCTCGCGTCTCAACGCATCTACTTTAAGGCATCACTTGTAGCTATGTTGCGTCGTAAACAAATGCACTAAACCCTTCAAAAAATTCTGTGTGGAAACATGGCTCTTTCGCCTTATCTTGTTCACTAGTGCGAGCATGTGAGCTGTGTTTCCCAGCGATGCCAATGAGCGTTCACTGCAGAGCACACGGACACCGCTTACGTTCCTGCAGGAAGTATACCGTGTTTGGGCGGTACGCCAATGAGCGTCCCTTGAAGAAAAAGACATGGCGAAAAAAGTGCGTTCTTGGTTTCGTTTGATAGATGGCACTGAATTTTGCAAAAGATTGATTGGTAAGCGAAAAATTCGTTTTATTTTTTTTTATTCTAACATCGTGATATATTAGTTTATTAGTTGCATGCGACAGTTCTGGACAACGCCATTTTTAAGCACCGAGTTGTTCAACATGCAACAAAATCTGATTAACGGGATTTTTGCTTAATATTCTTCTTTAAACGAGGCACTGTAAAAAAAAAACAGATTTGCCTTGAAAACCCTCTTGTTTTGCAGCGCAATGTCATAGGGGTCAAGCTATTAGGCTAGGCGCGGTTGTGTGTGCCTAAGCAGTGCATATTCGTATATTTCGCTTTAAAATGGCCATTCAGAAATGCTACAAGAATGATTTTACGAGGCACTTCTGTAACTTTTCAAAGTACTGATTTTCAATGCCAAGTATGTTTTAGTGAACCAAACGAGCTTGGACCATTTCACAGCAGAAGGTGGTATGAGATGACAACAGCAGTTTTTGGCGTCATAGTCGTCGGCCGGCGTCACCGATGTGCGTAACAGCTATCAGGTGAAATAAAAAAGAGAAAAAGTAGGCAGAAAAAAATGGCAGCATATCCAAGGAGTGAGTGATGGAGAGTGGGGCGAAGCATTCGTCCGTCCATGCGTCTGTTCGTGCGCCCGTCCTTGCGTTCGTTCATGCATCCGCCCCTGCGTCCGTTCATGCGTACATGCATGCATCTGTCTGTGTGTCCGTTCGTCCATCTATTCAACACTCCAAGTCCCACCATCTCGCATCTTTTTATTATAGATTCCCCATATAGAAGCACCGCCAATCAGTGGACATTCCAAGGATTAAACGAGAGGTGCCACACGCACACTTTCTTACGGCTTGCGCTTCGGGTCTACTTCCCACCTTCAACCACTTTGAGTTCATGGTATATACTAGTTCACTGTATTCACGGCACTGCGGCCCAATGGTCGCTAAACCTTCCTAAAACCAAGGAGGTTACGCTCAGCGAGTATAACGTAGCAACCTTTTCCTGTCAGATAGTGCTCAATGTACATGCCAGTAGCTGCTAATGGGAAATGAGAGACACGAGGATTCAGCTTTTAATTTCTTACGGTTTGCGCTGCCTATCTGCTTCTCCCTTTAACCACCTCGAATTCATTGATGGTATATACTAGTTCATTGTATTCATGGCCCTGCGGCTCAACGCTCGCTAAATCTTTCTAAAACTAAGGAGGTTACATCCAGCGAGTATAATGTAGCAACCCTTTCTTGTCCGATAGTGCTCAATGTACATGCCAATGGCTGCTAATGGGGATCGCAGCGTGCGCGTTGACTAAAAGCCGAATGCTCCTGTCTCTCATTCCCCATTAGCAGCCATTGGCATGTACATCGAGCACTAGTTTTTATTGTTAAATAACGTACAAAATAAATCTCTCACTGCCACCACCTTGGACGTCAAGTATTATACCTATTTCGGGTATGTGCCACTGATGGTTACGTACTACGAGGGACGCATAAACCACGCCATAAGGAGCTTCGCCCCTAATAATTGACAATCGCACGTTCTGTGGCAATCAACGATATGCGAAGCAAAAATGTGTAAGGTTATATCCCTTTAAAATCAACGCAACTTTACGAAACGGACGCAAATTGCGCCGCACATGATTCCCATGCCATAAATATCATGGGTGGTGCCTGGAATTTCTGTTCGCATTTTATTCACGTGACGTAACACACAATTTGGTATATGGAACGCTAGCGAAACGGCCCAAATCGTGCTATGAGTGTACCACGTATTCATGTTTTACATGACACGCATATTATGGTTATGTTTGGACGTGTTGTCATTCGCGATTCATTCACGTCATTCATTCACGTCACGCAGTAACGAATTTCGTATAGGTCAAGCTAGCGAAACGGCTGCGAGCAAATCTTGAGCGCCGTATAAGTAGTCATGCTCTGACATGATACGCATTTCATGATTATCGCGTTTGCACCAGTCATATACCTTCGTCATCGTTTGACGTCACGTACCGCCGGATTTTGTATATGGGAAGCTAGCGAAACAACCGCGAGCACACCCTGAGCGTAGCAAGTGGTCATTTTTTAGATAATACGCATATCATGATTTTCATATTTGGACCTGTCATTTACCTCTGTTGTTCGTTCGCGTCACCTAATATGAAATTTGGTATGTTACGCTAGCGAAACGGCCACGTGCGCATTATGCTCTTGGTATGTAGTCATGTTCTTACATGACACGCATGCCATGATTATCATAATTGCACCAGTCATATACCTTCGTCATCCATTTACGTCACGTAATGCCGCATTCCGTATTCGTGAAGCTAGCTAAACGACCGCAAGCGCACCATAAGCGTGGCATGTAGTCATGACTTACACGAATGTGATGATTTCCTTAGGGCCTGTCATTCCTTCTGCCATGTAGTCATGTCATACAATACCCGTTTTGCAATACGACATCTCAACGAAATTACTTCAACGGCAGGAAGACCATGACATGTTAATCATGACATACATGTCATGATTTTCATGTTAGCACCAGTCAGTTATGCTCATCATGCACTCATGTTATGCCATACTGATTTCGGTATAGATCTCATTATCACAACATGACCAGGATGGCTCAATGTCATAGGCGGCTGGATAGATGCAATGTAATCATGCATTGTAAATTGCAGAGAGTCGAGTGGGCCATTGAATGCTTCAACCCAGTACAGAAAACTGAGCCATCATTCTTAGTTTTCAGCCGCTGCATTCAAATTGTGCGCGGAATGCTTGACAGTTGTGTAGCGGGTACCACAGTTTTTCGAGGAATGACGAATAATGACATAGTGAACACTTCCAACTTCAAAATATTTATATAGTATGGTGTCCTCATTGCTTGACTGTGTATTTCTTTTACTTGCCTAGAAATCTCGTTAGCCTATATAATAGTGCGCTAGAAGAGTTAGGTAACAACAGCGCATCACAAAATGCAAAATATGTAATAGGCAAGTTCACTTCTTTCAACCCATAACAAACCACTAAGTCGAAATTCATCGCCATCAACCACAGCATTGACAAAAAGAGCATAATCTTTTACATTAGTGTAGAGAGTACCTCTACTCTCAGAGAACAAATATTAGCGTTGTGCGTGGTTTCCTTCTAGACAATGCATTTTCGATGGAGGCGATAATGCTGTAGGCATGTGTGCTCAAATTTTGCTGCACGTTAAGAAACACAAGGTGGTGGAAATGTTCGGAGCCACCCTCTGCGGCATCTCTCATAATAATATGGTGGTTTTGGGACATTAAACCTCACATATCAATGAACCTTCTTGACAAAAATTATGATGTGTGCTGTAGTCGGCGCAATACAAGAGTACATACTTGCAGTGGTTGTGCTAAGACAGTTTAAATGTGCTGTACGTTAATTTTTCAGCTTTCGCTGTCACCCTGCAGCGCGTTCCGCGCAGTTTCAACGTTTCTTTATAAAAATTCCATTTTTAAGGATACCTCAACGAAAAACTTTTGTTCTGCCTGCCTGCCTGCCTGCCTGCCTGCCTGCCTGCCTGCCTGCCTGCCTGCCTGCCTGCCTGCCTGCCTGCCTGCCTGCCTGCCTGTCTGTCTGTCTGTCTGTCTGTCTGTCTGTCTGTCTGTCTGTCTGTCTGTCTGTCTGTCTGTCTGTCTGTCTGTCTGTCTGTCTGTCTGTCTGTCTGTCTGTCTGACAACATAAACTATTCAGTTACTGGGCTAAAGTTCCATCAACTTCTCAACACCCACCTATTAAGATTTGGTTTCTGCGCTCACACTTGTACGCCAAAAGCCACTATTGCGGATATATAAGGCACAATATCAACTTGACAATATTCATAGTGTTTGATTGATTGACATGTGGGGTTGAACGTTCCAAAACCACCACATGATTATTCCAGTGATCCTTGAACGTGCACCCGAAGCTGAGAACATGGGCCTAAAGCATTCTCACGTCCATTCTATACCGCGACCGGTGGGTAAGATGCTGAGCGGTGGTGTTTTGTTAAACTAGAAAAGTCATACATAAGCAATTCTAAGGACCGTAGCGTTTATTACGCTGCGCTGATAGTGTGATCCTATGCACGAACAGACGCCTGCACCCTGCGCTTCGCGAAGACAATACGGTGCTGCCACCAACCCGTAGCCATGCATTCTACAGATTATGGCCTCTGGGATGGCACGCGCACACTGCGCGCTCGTTGTATTAGAGGCCGTGTTTTTGTTTTCAAAATTGCAGCTAGGTGGCGCTCAAGCCTCACTCAGCACAGATGGCATCTTCAGCCATGGCAGACGATGCCATTCGGATTCTTCAGCACCCTCCCTTCGCTTATGAAAATAAATTTGGTCCTAAAGGGAAACCAGAGCGATATACACCCCTTTGATCTCGAGGCACGTGAAAGCCCTTAAAACACGCTACACGCTTGAGGCTTAATTGCGATTCACACAAATTAGACTGCTATGCGAGGGTGTTGGCCACGCGTGCGTGGCCTCTCACGCATGTAGTTTCGGGAAATTAACTATGAGACTCTAGTGTTGCGATCGTTCAGCCACCATGGAAATGATAGGTAGTACGCGGATTCGCCTTGTCTCTGTATTTGCGGGTGGTAAGTCGTACCCTTGGATTCGTTTACTGCTGCTTTTAACTTTTGTTTTGAAGGAACTAACAAACTGTTATGAATTTTACGAGCTGATTGGAAATGGTGATCCTAAAATATCAAGGTGATGGAGCGTAACTGCCGGACGTTTGCCGATCGTTGTTTTGTGACAAATCAGCTTCAAGCTATGCGAAGCCTAAAGGAACGTAAAGTACGAAGGCTAGCCGAATCCGTGCATTACCCGTAATTCTCATGCTCACTAAGGCGCCACGCGTTGCAGCTCCAATAGACACTAGCGCCACAGTTTCCTCTATTGTATGTTAGAAAATTCCATGTTGCCTGCATGCTTGGATATGCTAGTGGTTAAGATGCTCGCCTATGGATCGTGAGATTAAGAGTTGAATCATTTGCAGAGAATACTCTTCTCACTTCTTTTTTGTATCTTTTTGTCTGTCAAGTGCTCTTTTTCTTTATCTCTGTCTCTCTCTATGCACTTGCATTTTACTAATAAGGTTATTGTATGTTGCGCCGGAACAATCTCTGCACGTGTTGATGAAGTGAGGTACAAAAAGCACACGAGGATGAAGAAAGCGCGTGCCGGCTAATGATGATGGATCATTTCAGTTTTTCATGAAATATTAGTCCTACATAAAGCATGTCTGAACTTACGAGTAAACTAGTGTCAATGTGAGCGACATCATTGTGAAATACTCTACAAATATAATTATTTGGTTTAATATGCATTAATAAAATAATAACCTAATATATACCTCGAGAAATTGTGTTTTGAAGCTTCAGCGCTTTTTGCTCTTGCTAATCTCCTGGCTTTCAGCATAGTTTAGGACGGTAACATTGCGTGCGAAATCTACAAAAGATTATTTTGAAAAAAAAAAATAAAAACCAAGCTGAATGTGTAGTAAGTTTATTATGTTCATTTTCAGTTTCCTGCAGCATAAATTCGTAAAGTATAAAAGCTTCGTACCGTTTATCATGTTACAAACAAGTGCTTCGCCTGCTAAAACGAATAAAATGGTCATAGGAATGAGTATCACTTTTTATTCGGAACAAATATTATTGCAGTGACAGGGGCTGTTCTTTCTTCACTAAGTGTGCTTGAAAAAAAAATCCTAAATAGCTAGAAATAGCTACTTTTCTACAAAATTGTTTCATTTACGTAAAGATCAAATATTTCCTTGACAATAATACACAGAACTGTCCCTGACCACTATAACTTAGGAGTAATTGTGCTGAATACGACTAAATCGAATTCGGGCAGGTGTATTTTCTTATCTTGACGTACCCTGATCCATTTTTGAGGCACCTTTCTTTGGTTATTGCGATTTGGTATGAATAAATTATTTTCCTTCTCTGATATAAGCAAATTTATATAGGGTAATTGACGTTATTGATATTTCTAATTGACGTTACTGATATTGATGCATTGTGTGTACATGCAGTGTGCTTAGTCGAAAGTATTTGGAACAGCCTATAGCTCTACCGTAGTGGAGTATCTAGTGCTAAAATTCATTCCACGCTTTTTTTTTCAAACAAATCTTCATGCTCGACCTTGTATTAGAAAAGTGTAGGGACATTTACTGTGTCCCGTCTTTTGTGCACTCTACGAAATTTCTCTAGTGTTAAGTGCAGCTGTGTCATATCTTGTACACCCACCTGAAGCTTTCATGTTACGTCTAAACTTATTTTAAAGCCCGACTCCTAAGTATTTTGCACAGTGGTTAATATACTCCATTCTTTATTGCAGGATGGCCACAAAGTGACCAGTGTTTCCCGTGGTCGGCAGCTGTCCTTGCACGATTCTCGACGGAAATCTATGTCTGAAACTGAGATGAGCAAACCTAGCTTCAGCGCCCGAAGAAGGAAGTCCATTATTGAGATCCCTCTGCACCGAAGAAAGTCGAGTTCTGACATCGAAGCTGAAAGGAGAAAGTCTATCAGCGAAATGCAGTACCGCCGACGAAAGTCCATGAGTGAAACCGAGATATCCAGACCAACTCTGAAAAGTGTAAGTAAAATAACTCTCCTCCAAGTTGTCGTTGTTCCAATTGGAAAATTCAAATCCTTCTCCAAAGTAGCTTGTAGTACCAGCGAGCGCTATGTTAGCTGTTGCATATCCCTTTCGTGGCTTTAACAGTGATTTCTGTTTATTCTTTCTATGAAGTCTCGTATTTAACCGAGTACAGCAACTGCAGGAAATGAGTGCTGTTATCACCTAGATGAATGTTATCTTGATAGCAGACATACAGAGTCAACACACAATATTCGCCGGTGAAAGGATACTATGTGATTAGTGCGTTCTGCACACGCTTTGGGCTGAAAGGCGTATCACAAAGTGTTATGATGCGTTCTATCTATCTATCTATCTATCTATCTATCTATCTATCTATCTATCTATCTATCTATCTATTTTTCTATATATTTATCTATCTATCTGTCTATCTATCTATCTATCTATCTATCTATCTATCTATCTATCTATCTATCTATCTATCTATCTATCTATCTATCTATCTATGTATGTATGGGTGCTCCCCTCTTGAACTTGGTATATGAGAAATTCAGCGTTGGGCACGTGCGTGACGGGGAAGTATGGCTCAAAGACTATTGCGCTATAAGATTACACATATGCAACGAATGTCATTCCGTTGGTTTACTGCGTGACACGCAGTGCATAAACGCATACCATGCGCCATAGTATGAGAGTATGCGGGACATGAGATTCTCCGTTTCTTTGTTTTTCAAAGACCCTCAGTGTACAAACGCACATTAAAAAAAGGAGGGGAAAAAGGTTATACAAAAGAACTACTTGATTATAAGTACGAAATTTAAATAGAAAGTATCATGCTGGCACTTAACAAATGTGAGTCACAAAACAAAGGCAAAAGTAGGCGTACCTATTATTGCAGCACTCAAAACACTTATATGCCGCGGGAGTGTTAAAATATAAGCTAATTGATAATACATACACGCAATTAAACTGCCGATGGGAAAAAACAACGCGAAAAATGCTAACAATCTAATAGCGGCAAAATTATAATGCAGAAAAAGTATTATTTTTGAAACAAAATTTTTAAAATCATAGTGAAAACGCATAAAAGAATCACAGGTGCAAAAAAAGCAGTGATGTTAACTTGGGAGGATACTCTGAAGCGCGAGTTTTAAGTTATCGATGTTATTCTTGAAAGTGTTGCCGGTGGGTTGTTCCGATCTCTCGTTCTTTTGTAGAAAAATGAATGTGAAGCACCAACGGTGTTGCTGTGTGGAATGCTTACTTAGGCGATGGCCGATGCGCGATGAAATGCATGGTGGAGACTGAATGTATATCGAATGTAAATATAGGTCCTGGTAGTACAATTTATGAAATAAAAAAAACAGAGTAGAGACAGTTTCTTCGGGTGTGATAGCAGTGATGTCTTTCATGTTTGTAACGCTGGCAGTTCTTCGGTTATAGTAGAAGACGAAATGAGCTGAGCAATTTTGCATTTTTTCAGGTAGCTTTATAAGGTTCTCATATCCGGTGTCTCATACAGACGATGGATATTTCAGCTTCGGAGGAATGAAAGTTGTGTACAGTAGTAGTATTAGTGATGATGCAGCTTGAGAAAGCTTCCGGCGAAGGTATCTTAAGTGTGTCAGGTGCCTTAACGGCTCGGTGATTCGCAAATATCAATCCTAAGAACAGCGAAAACAGACGTCGCGAGCGCCAAACATACAATTCATGGAATATACAAGGTAAAAGACGTATGCTTTCTTCAGATTGATGATATTAGTGAAGAAAAAAAACGCTGACTAACGTGTGCCAACTACACTAAGTAAACAGTCAAGTTGTACACTATATATAAATGCATTGCATAAATGGTTGCCTCGTACATGTTGTAGTTATGGTGCTAGTATACGCAGACTGCAGTTGCATCGCTGCCTACGTGCTTTGTAAAACTGTAATAAACATAACGTATACGTACTGCTCCCTCCAAGAATAAGCAAATAAACGCTGCTGTAGGCTTTATTGCGACAAAAGTAACGATTGTAGGGCAACCTAAAGACCGAAGATAGTGTCGCACAATAATTTTGGCAGAGTTCTAACTTATTAGATAGTGCTAAAGAAATCAACAGAAATAGGGCGGTAAATATTTCAATAAGTGGGATTTTTCAGATAATTGCCGCTTTTGTTGGCCTATATCAGCAGGTTACTCTATTCCATCGGAATGGCAGGTTGTTAGCGGTCATCAACACTTCGACCAGTTGGCCGTTGTAAGGTTTGCCTTGCGTCAACAGTATCTTGCGTACCGCCGCCATAAACAATTCACAAAAGGATTGTCGTATCAACAGCATCAATAAATGTAGAGTCCCTGAGAGCGCGAGACTTCTTGACACACGGCCCTCCAGCTGCACATTGATGGAGGGCGTCAGGCGGCATCGAATATAGCGATATCATGAAGAATGCTTAGATCTATTAGAATCTTCGAAGTATTAATACTAGCAGACGTATTTGTTCTGTATATAAGTACTCTTGCCCGTGCGTATATATTTATCCATTGGTACTCTTGGAATAAATGAAAAGCACTTCGTGTGTTTTGATGGTTTGTAGTTGGGATCACTATTTAATATGAAACAATTGGCAGATCTCACGCGCACTGGGAATCTGTGATATGTGAAGCAACAATAGCGAAGGTTTAAATGGCACACTAAGATCAGCACACAGCTAAGAGGTGTTCGTAATTTATGCCGCACATGAATTTCATGTGATGATTATCATGTTTGGACGTGCCTTTAACGTTCGTCACTAATTCATGTCACGTGATACCAAATTCAGCATATCTGAAGCTAGCGAAACGGCCGTCAGCGTGCTATGAGCGTAGCATGTAGCCATGTTTTACATGACACGCGTATCATGTTTATCATGTGCGGACGTGTCATTTACCTTCGTCGTCCATTCACGTCTCGTAGTACCGAATTGGGTACATCTGAAGCTAGAGAAACGGCCGCGAGCGCATAATAGCGTGGTATGTTGTCCCTATCTTACATGAGACGCATGTCATGATTATCGTGTTTGCACCAGTCATAAACTTTCATGATCGATTGACAACCCGTAGCACCAAATTTGGTATATTTGAAGCTAGCGAAACAGCCTCAAGCCCACTATAAACGTAGAAATTATTCATGTTTGATTAATACACATGTCATAATTATCATTTTTAAACATGTCACTTACCTTCGCCGTCCGTTCCCGACACGTAGTACCACATTTGGTATCTGTAAAGTTTGCGAAACAGCCGCGAGCACAACGTGAGCGTGGCATGTTGTCATGTTGTTACATGACATGCATGTAATGATTATCATGTTTGCAGCATTTGCAAACTTTCGTAATCCATTCACGTCCCTAATACCAAGTTTTGCATTTGTTAAGCTTTTGAAACGACCGCGAGCGCCCCACGAGAGTTGCGTGTAGTCATGACTTGCATGACACACATGTAATGAATTCCACGTTAGGGTCTGCTAGTTGTGTTCACCATGCAGTCTTGTCATACCATACCATTTGTGCAACACGTCGTGTGGAAAAACCGCCGCAAAAGCAGACCTTGAAATGTAAACAAGACATGCGTGTCTTGATTTTCATGGTATGACAAGTCACTTATGCTCTCCATATAGCCATGCCATACCATAAAAGTTTTGCAATACGTCTTGTGAATGAAACTACCGCAAGAGCATAGAGACAATTAGGTGTAAATCATGACAATCAAGAAGTGCATGTCAAGATTTTCATGTTATGACTTGTCATTTATACTCGTCACACAGTATTGTCATACCATGCCAGTTTTGCAATGTGTCATGTGAATGAAACTACCGCAAGAGCAGCGAGATCATTAATGTAAATCATTACATTAAGGACATGCATGTCAAGATTTCATGTTAAGACTTGTCATTTATGCTCGTCATGCCGTCATGATTTTACCATACCAGGCTCGCAACATGTCACTCTATCGAACCACAGCAAGAGCAACAAGGCCACTAAATATCGTGATATTCATGACATTCATGTCGTGATTTTTCTGTTGTGGCTAGTCACTCATGGTCGTCTTAGAGTCATAAAACGCCATGCCTATTTTGATATTGAAACCATTATCGAAACGGCGAAGGCAGCTAAATTTCGGCGGCTAGAAAGATAGATAGATAAATAGATAGATAGATAGATAGATAGATAGATAGACTGAAATCTCAAAGTTGTCAAACTTGGCTAAGGAATGCTTCGCATTTATTCATCATCATCACCATCATTTTTATTATCATCATCATCATCATCATCATCATCATCATCATCATCAGCCTGACTTCGTCCACTGCAGAACAAAGGCTTCTCCCATGTTCCGCCAGTTAACTCGGTCCTGAGCTTGCTGCTGCCAATTTATACCCGCCAACTACTTAATCTCATCTGCTCACATAACTTTCTTTCTCTCCCTAACCCGCTTGCCTTCTCTAAAAATCCAGTCAGTTACCCTTAATGACCAGCGGTTTTCCTGTCTACTCAGTACATGCCCGGCCCATGTCCATTTCCTCTTCTTGATTTCAACTATGATATCCTTAACCCCTGTTTGTTCCCTAATCCACTCTGTTCTCTTGTTGTCTCTTAAGGTTACACCTACCATATTTATTTCCATCACTCCCTGCGTCGCCCTCAATTTAATCTGAAGCCTCTTTGTAAGTCTCCAAGTTTCTGCTCCGCAGCTAAGTACCGCTAAGATACCGCTGTTATATACCTTCCTCTTGAGGGATAGTGGCTATCTACCTGTCATAATTTGAGAGTGCTTCCGAAATGTGCTCCACCACATTCTTGATCTTATAGTTACTTCGATCTCGTGGTTCGGCTCCGCGGTTATTTTCTGCCCTAAGTAGACACTCTTTTTACAACTTGAAGTGCACTATTACCTATCTCGAAGCGCTGCTCTTTTCCGAGGTTGTTGCACAATACTTTCGATTTCTGCAGAATAATTTTAAGACCCACCTTTCTGCTTTCCTTGTCTAACTCCGTAATCAAGAGCTGCAATTCGTCCCCTGAGTTGCTTAGCAATGCAATGTCATCGGTGAAGCGCAGGTCACTAAGGTACTCTCCATTAACTCTTCTTCCTAACTGTTCCCATTCTAGGCTTCTGAAAAACGTCATGAAAGCACGCGAGGATAAATAGCATTGAGAAGATTGTGTCCCCCTGCCTTACACCGTTCTTGATTGGTATTCTGTTGCTTTCTTTATGAAGCACTATGGTAGCAGTTGATCCCCTGTTTATTTTCTCAAGGATCTTTATGTATGCTTATTGACGCCCTGATTTCGCAGTGTCTGCATGAATGCTGATATTTTACGAAATCAAACGCCTTCTCGTGATCAATGAAGGCTATGTATAGTAGTTGGCTATATTCTGTGCAATTCTTCATTACCTGATTGATCGTATGAATGTGGTCGATTGTTGAGTAGCTTGTTCAAAATCCTGCTTGTTCCTTTGGTCGATTGAATTCTAATGTTATCTTTATTCTGTTAGCAAATGCATTTGCAAATAGCTTGTATACTACAGAGAGAAAGCTGATAGACCTGTAATTCTTCAAGTCCTTGTCATCTCCTTTCTTATTTATTAGGATGATGCTAGCATTCTCCCAAGACTCTGGTAATTTTTCCGTCAGGAGACACCTCGTAAACAGGGTGGCTAGTTTTTCTAGCACAATCTGTCCTCCATCTTTCAGCAGATCCGATGTTACCTGATCCTCACCAGCAGCTTTGCCTCTTTGCATGCTCTCCAAAGCTTTTCTGACTTCTATCATTACTGGTGGGGTGTCATCTGGGTTACTGCTAGTTCTTATAGTATTAAGGTCGTGGTTGTCCGAGCTACTCTACAGATCTCTGTAAAACTCCTCCGCTGTTTTAACTATCCTATCTATATTCATAGTTATTTGCCTTATCTGCCCTTTAGTGCATACATCCGATTTCGCCTATCCCAAGTTTCCTCTTCACTGCTTTCACGCTTCTACCGCTTTTCAGAGCGTGTTCAATTTTCACCATGTTATACCTTCTTACATCGGATAACTTACGCTTTTTAATCAACTCCGAAAGCTCTGAAAGTTCTATTTTGTCTGTTGTACTTAAGACTTTCATGATTTGACGCTTCTTAATGAGATTTTTTGTTTCCTCGAAAAGCTTGCCAGTGTCCTGTCTAACAACCCTGCCTCCACCTTCCACTGCACACTCCGTAATGATACTCGTCAGATTAGCATTCACTCTTACTACGCTAAGTATGGTTTCCTCACTAAGAGCCGAGTACGTGTTCTGAAGCGAGATTCTGAATTCCCGTACTTTCCCTCTCAGTGCTAGCTCATTGATTGGCTTCCTGCGTATCAGTTTCTGTCGTTCATTTTTCTATCTTGGCGAATTCAGGACTGTAACATTCTATGGTCACTGCCAACCTTGCCTTGCCAACCACTTCGACATCCTGCACGATGCCTGGGTGTGCACTCATTCTGAAGTCTGATTCGTTCTTATTTTCGCCATTAGGGCTCATCAATGTCCACTTATGCTTTCCTTGCTTTTGGCGGATGGTATTAAAAATCCGTGAATTATTGAGTTCTGTGAATTTTACTAGTATTTCACCTCTGGCTTTTTTATTACCGATGCCATAATCTCCTACTGGCGGGTCTCCAGCCCGCTTCTTCCCTACTTTTGCATGAAAGTTTCCCATCAGTATAGTATACTATGTTTTTACCTTAACCATTGCCGATTCCACATCCTCATAGAATCTTTCACCTGAAGCGCCATCATGGCTGGATGTAGGCGCATAAGCCTCTACCACTTTCATCTTGTATCTCTTATTCAGTTTAATTACGATACCTACCACCCTTCATTATTGCTATACTAGACCTCTATTTCGCCAGCTATGTTTCAATGGATTAGGAACCCCACTCCAAGTTCTCTTCTGTCATCCAAGCCCTGATAGCAAAGGACGTGCCCAATCTGTAGCACCAAATAGGCCTCGTCTGTCCTCCTAACTTCGCTGAGCCTTATTATACCCCATTAAACACCCTCTAGCTCCTCAAATAGTAAAACTAGACTTCCCTCGTTAGATAAGGTTCTAGCGTTTAATGTTGCCAACTTCAGGTCCCAGCTTCAAGTTCGCACTTCTTTTCGGAGCACAAAAATTATTTCTAAACTAAACTGCGAATTGGAAACAATTCAACATATACTGAAAATAAACTCCACAATACACCAAATTCTCGCAGAAAGAAGAACACTTCAAAGGTGCAATTCAAGTTTCAAGCAAAAAAAAACGCTACAGGTTATCTGACGTTCCTGGTTGATCCACTACCTGTACACATGCGCCATGCGTGGAATCTGCCGCAAGTTTTGATTCTTCTTTCTGCGTTCGGTTCGTGGTAGCTCACAGTGTGGCTGTTTTACCACGTTACCTTTTGTTGCGTGTTGTAAAGAAATTTTTATTTTCTTAAGCTCTATTCTCCACACACACACACACACACACACACACATGGTAGAATGCACAAGAATACACACAGACACACAACGACACAGACTCACACAGTATTGTACTTCTGGCTAAAAAGTTGCTTAAAGAAGCATTGGCATTAAGTAAATGTCAAAAAATAGAACAGATCACAAAAACTTTCGCTATTAGTGTATGGCGAACCAGAAGCTAGAAGTAGCACACCTCAATTTCGGGCGTTGATACTAACCAATGAATTCTAGTTAAGGCATGTCGTTAATTATACCACCAGTTTTTAATTCGTATTTCTGCGCGAATTCTCGTACATACCATGAAAACAAAATCTGCATTGCGGTGTTCACCTTGCTAAGTTTGGTATATATGATTTTGATGAAGTGATCGTTAGTACTGAGATTGTGTTGTTTAAAATACGACGTGCATGACATAATGCCGTAACCTTCATATTAAGGCGATTACTTCACCTTTCTTTTGCATTCATAATATCGCATTGCCAAGTTTCGCTTACATCAGGATGATGAAACTGTCCCGAGTGGCAGAGACCATCAATACCTTGGCACAAAGTTTGTATCCACAGTAGCTGAGTGAGAGTTACATAATTTTAATATTATGACAAGGGTTTCAGACTCAGCCTGCTTAGCAGGCCACCGTAAAAATGTTTAGTACCGAAAAGGCCGGAACACTGGACCTAGTGGGCGCGAAGCGGCAACAACAAGAGTGAGGGCGGGAGGGGGGGTTCAGGTAGTTTAGCGTAAAAATCTCCGGTAACGTAAACTACAGAAAGAAGATATTGCCCCGTAACATAAATGGGTCGTTACCGAATACTTTATAGTGTTATCCAAAATTACTGAAAACTGAACACCGACTCTGAGCTGTGTTTTTTATCTTACGGTTATGTTTGACCACACACACACACACACACACACACACACACACACACACACACACACACACACACACACACACACACACACACACACACACACACACACACACACACACACACACACACACACACACACACACACACACACACACACACACACACACACACACACACACACACACACACACACACACACACACACACACACACACACACACACACACACACACACACACAAACACACACACACACACACACACACACACACAAACACACAAACACACACACACACACAAACACACACACACACACACACACACTGATTTTCTCAAGACCAGGCCTCTGTAGCTAAAGACAATGCTTACAAAAAACAATCATGTGGGGGCTGGCCGCCATCAAAAGGTAAATGGGCCACATGTTTGATACTCCTATATCACTTATGTTCGTCACATGCTAGCAACTTGCCATGCCAATTTTTATCAATATCAACCTAATAAACTGACCATGAAGTGTCCTAGCATCATGTCAATAGATTCGACGTACAGCCGTGCTAGAAACGGTACAGACTAAGAACACGCTTTGCGTACGACACCGTAGCCCATTTTGTCGTCCTTGCGAAGCTAGATAGCACAAATGGCGCATGCGCGTGCTTTTAAAGACGATAGTCTTTCTTGGAGACCTTCGACGGAAAAATATTGGTCTGTTTGTCTGTCTGTCTGTACATTTATCTGTTTGTCCACCCTTACAATACCTAAACTGCACAAAACGGATAACCCAATTCACAACGCCCACCAATATTGCGGTTTAGCATTTAGAGTTGTGCGATTGTCGAATAAAGAGCAATTATTGCGCATACCGGGGGCACTATAACAACACTTTGAAGTTTTGTCTGTCTGTCTTTATACTAAAAAGGCACACACAAATAACTCTAAAGAATGTAGTGTTTATCGCGCTGCACTGTCAGCACAGCGCGAAGCTCAAAAAGGTGTTTCCAACGATTCGCTACGACGTCACGGTGGCGGCACCTGCCCGTCGCTTTGCGTTCTACACTTCATCACCTCCAAGACTGGCGCGCATCTTTCTCCACGGGCTGCGCGCCTTCGTTTTTGAAGATAACTGCTAGATGGCGCTTATGTCTAACGTACCTCGATGCGCTTGTTCGCCTCCGCTACACGCTCTAGGCACTCTACCGCAGTGCCTCCAGAATACCATTCACCGGTTTTCTTGCGCAGAACATCAAATAAACGTTTTGTTCACTCTGTCCAGATGCAAGAGTATCGTCTTTCGACTACATTGGCAGGTTGCCAATTTTTTTTTAATTGTCAACCTGCCGGTTTGGTTAGTTTACCTGCGCGCGCTAAGTTGCACTTCCGCAGTCGCCGTCGAAGCTCAGAAAGAGGATAACGGGAGGAAAATGCGTAACTTGGACTCACGATACTACTTGCGTGCCGAAAGTATTTACCGGACAATCAACGTAGCGGAAAAGACACTTCGCATTGCTTTTTTTAAGCGGTATACGTTAAAAGATACCAGATGCATGTTGAAATTTCTTCTTCTTACCGCAAATATCCTGCGGGTTCCTAGAAGATACTGCTGCGGTGGACGCATTGTGGTGTAGGCGAAATGGCAGAGGCGCGTGTACTGCGAGATCTCTGCGAACGCTATTGCAAGAATACCTGATGGTTCAAATTTACACAGCCCTTAACCATGGTGCCCATCATGTTCACTCCATGGTTTTCTGTCGTAGAACCACTAATGAGCGTACTTCGAGGGAACGGGCCGGCTAAGAGATACAATAAAAAACGCGTGCGCAGTGCGTGCTTTCGAGCAACCGTCAGATGGTACCGCTGTGCTGTTTGCATAGCACTGCCGTGGCCTTCAGAATTTGGAACGCTTCTCTACATTACATGCATGAGATGGTTTTCACACCATGGCTTATGACTTACATTCATTCGGCGCGTCGTGATGCCTTGATATGTATACATATTGTGGGAATTCGTCATGCGCTTCTTCTAATATATGCATTATCATAATCTTCATCATCTGTCTGGTGCCTGTCCTCACCTTCACTGGGTGTCACAACAGTCGTCATCGGGTGTGCGCGCTCGGTCTCAGACTGCCTGTTCGCTCCCGCACCTTTGGCTGAATAAACGCTGTCTCAACCCAGACGTCATACGTGTTAGAGGTGGATATACGGTTCTCTCCCACCTCGCTCGATACTCTGGAGCTGCGTTCAGGCCGCTGATTGTCCCCACTGTCAACGCTCAACGACGACTCCCAGGGGCCACTTCGTTTGACAGTTGCGGAAGATACCAAATTACCACCAGGTCAAGAGCGAATTGTAACTATTACCTCCAAGGACATCGACCTTGGTGACGTCTTGGTCTCATCATCATTTAGTTGCGTCAGTAAAGGCATCATTCTCACTTCCGTTGTAGTTCAGTTTCTTAATGGTTCCGCACTTGTCAATGCTGTGAATACATCCGAAAAGTTCTACTTCCTCAGAACACCATGGTGGCCTGCGTGACGTTTCCGAGCCTGCGTGCGTCATGCCACTTCATGCCGTCTCCTCCAACGACAGCCCAAGGGGTGAGTCCGCTTCTTCTTCCGCCTTTACTGTAGGCGATAGCGACGACTTCACACCTTCACGGATGCAACAGCTACTTGCTTTGTTGAAGAAACACGCAAGCTTCATTGATGTTTACTCCTCGACGTTGGGCCGCACTACTGCTACAACGCATCGAATCCACACTGTCGGAACATCTGTTGTACGCCACCGGCCCTGCCACGTGTCTTCTGCTGAGAGAAAAATTATCGAAGAAAACGTAGCTGACATGCTCAAAGAAGAGGTAATTCGCCCTTCATCTACCCCTTGGTCGTTGCCTGTGGTTCTCGTTCGTAAGAAGGATGGCTCCGTGTGCTTTTGCAATGATTACAGGGTGCTCAACAAGATGACTTCCTTTAAGGCGCGAAATACTTTTTAAGCCTCGACCTGCGTTCGGGATACTGGCGAATTCCTATGCACGAAAAGGATTAGCCTTTAGGTTAGGAAGGATTAGCCTTTAGGCAAAAAAAAGGAAAAGGATTAGCCTTTAGGAAAAGGTTATGCCTTTTGGGCTGTGCAATGCGCCCGCTACATTTGAGCGCATGATCAATACCGCGCTACGCGGTCTCAAATGAAAGATCTGTCTCTGCTACTTAAACGACATTGTCATTTTTTCGTCAACGTTTCCTCAGCACCTGCAACGTTTCGATGACGTTGTTACGTGCCTTGCCGCCACTGGTCTCCAACTCAACACAAAAAAATGCCGTTTCGCCACAAAACTATCAAGGTTTTGGGCCACGTCATGACCAAACACAGAATTTGACCGGATCTCGACAAAATTGCGGCGGCGCTTCGCTTTCCGTGCCCCGAAAGGCCAAAGGAGGTGCGAATTTTTCTTGGTCTCAGTTCCTATTTTCGCCGTTTTATGCGGAAATTCGCATGAATAGCAGCTCCACTGCACCAGCTTCTTTCTTTCAACGTGCCCTTTCGGTGGTCGGAAGAATGTCAAATGGCATTCGACCTGTTAAAGTGTGCCCTCACGTCCAAACCTATACTCCGCCACTTGTATGAGGCCGCACGGACCATCCTACATGCGGACGCTAGCGGCCGCGGTATAGGTGCCTTTCTGCTACAACGCGACACCTCTTCACAAAAGAGAGTAGTTGCATTTGCCAGTAGAACACTAACAGCGACCGAGATAAAGTATACCATAACTGAGCAGGAGTGCTTGGATGTGGTGTAGTCAGTGGAAAAGTTCCGTCCCTATCTCCACGGCCGTCATTTCACGATCGTTACGGACTACTACGCCCTATGCTGGCTTTCCACGTTGAAGAATTTGACTGCACGCTTGGGTCGATGGATTCTACGTTTACAGGAGTATGACTTCGATATCATTTACAGGTCAGGTAGAAAACACGAAGACGCCGACGCCCTTTCCCGCTGCCCGCTACCAAATACCCAGCTAAGCATCGGTAAAAGTTCAGCCATCACTTCTACTGCAGCACCCGTGCTCGCCTAAATTGACCAGCTATTATCGGATGACAAGCGCACACTTCACTCCTGCCAGTTGTCTGATTCGTACTGTAGACGTACTATGAACCATATCTCAAGAGCTTCCCATTCACATAACGCACGGCATCGTCGTCAACTTTCGCGATTTAGGCTTCAGAATGGAGTCCTGTACCGTCACATCTGCCACCCTGATGGTCAACGCTGGGTTTCCGTGTTACCACTCTCTCTTCGACTTGACGTGCTGAAAGCCTTCCCCGATGACTTGACTGCCGTACAACTTGGTATTCAAAAAACTCACGACCGCATTCGAAGTCGCTTCTAATGGCCTGGTATTTCAACTAGCATCGCGCGCTAAGTCGGTTCCTGTGTCCCGTGCCAGTGTCGTAAAATCCATACAACTGCACCAGCCGGGCCTCTGCAGCCAATTCCGTGCCCCACAACGCCATTTGAGGTTGTAGGTATTGACCTTTGCGGCCCTCTGTCCGTCACATCTACTGGCAAACGATGGATAGTGACCGCCATAGACCACTTGACACGCTACGTGGAGGCAACGTCTGCATTAACTGCCTCTGCTTCGGAAGTTGCCGACTTCATTTTGCACGCCATCATTCTGCGTCACAGCGCCCCTCATGTATTGCTGAGTGACCGTGGAAGGATGTTCATGTCATAAGTACTAAAGGAAGTATTGCGCGCCTCCAGAATAACGCACAAGACAGTTTCAAGCAACCACCCTCAGAACAATACTCTCACTGAGAGATTTCACCGTACTCTTGCTGATATGGTAGCCGTCTACATCAGTCCAGGGCACAAAAACTAGGATACTCTCCTACCTTTCCTCACCTTTGCCTACAACACGGCCGCTCAGTGCACCACCGGTTATTCGCCATTCCACCTCGTTCATGGCCGTTACCCTACTTTCTTCCTCGACGTTTCCTTTTTCAACAGTGACGTCAACTCGTCTGTGTCTTCCAGCGAGGAATACATTTCAATACTAGTCCGGTGTCGTGATCGTGCTCGCATCGATACGGAAACGTGACAGCAAGATCGAAAAGTCATTTATGACGCCTTCCGTCGCCTTGTATTCTTCCGACCTGGTGACGAGGTGATCCTGTTCACACCTATTCGTACACACCTAGTCTGTGTGATAAGTTTCAGCCACACTTCATTGGGCCTTACATAGTTATCGAACAGACTTTGCCCGTTACTTATCGTGTGACCCCACTTGTCGTCCAAAGATACCGCCATGACCGCACCACAGATATTGTGCACGTGTCTCGCTTGAAGTCCTTCAGGTGACGTTCTCTGCCACATTTACTTGCTACGGCCAGGTTGGCCTCTTCGATGTGGGGGAATTAATGTGGGCATTCGTCATGCGCTTCTTCTCATATATGCATTATTATAATCATCATCATTCATGTGGGTCCCTGTCCGCATCTTCATTAGGTGCCACTCCAATCATCATCAGGTGTGTGTGCACACGGTCTCAGACTGCCTTTTCGCTGCTGAGCCTTTGGCTGAATAAACGCTGTCTGAACCCAGACGTCATGGTATCTGTATATATAGTAAAAGGCGAGGAAGAAAAAATACAGAAAAAGCCTACGGTGTGCGGAATGGAACGTTGGACCTCCGCGTCTTGAATCTGAGGTGTTAACCCCTGAGCCACCGAGGGATACCGCCCCATCTTTCACTCGTACTTTGGCCCGCTGAGAGGAGGGGAGTGGACGATCTCTCGCGTTGCCTTATCTCCTGGTGGGAGGATTATACGTCTTGGCTAGCGTAAGGCTTGCACTGGAAAAATTATGTTGAAGGTAATGGGCGCACAAAGGTGACGGATATCGTTGCACAGTCACTGTTTGTGAAGAGGGCGCACTTTTCAGACACAGCGAAGTAACAACTGAGACGCTTATTCGCGTCTATTTGTACCTATGAATACATTTTGTGCGTCATTTATGCGTAAGAAATGCGGGGCACGTTTAGATATTCCTACCAATCTGCGCAAGACCTTCAGATTTGTTGCTATTACGTTCATTACTTCGCCTTTGCCGCAAAGCTGTGACTTTTTCCTGTGTTTTTTTTTCGTTTTAAAGCATTTTGTAAACTTTGACTTCAGTTGGTACAGTGTCTCTAGGGTTTTTTACCTTCAACCACAATTACATCTGTGCAATCAGGTGAATCGCTGTTTTATAGTTATGAAAATGAAACTTTTGATTGATATGTGGGGTTTAACGTCCCAAAACAAACATAGGAGTCAGAGAGACGCTGTAGCGAAAGGCTCCGGAAGTTTTCACCACCTGGCGTTCTTTAACGTGCGCCAAAATCTGAGCACACGTACCTACAGCATTACGCCTTCATCGTAAATGCAGCCGCCGCGCCCGGGATTCAATACTGAGACCTGCGGGTCAGCAGCCGATTACTTTAGCCACTAGACCACCGCGACGGCGTGGAAGTGATATCGTCACGTTATAAATACGCGAAGACCACTTATTATAGAGACATGTCTGCGAAGCTTTCTTTTTTTTAGAAAATTGTGTGGTTGTGGAAAAATTATTGAATAATGGGCACCGAGAGCTTCAAGAGCATTATGTGTGTACCATTATTCAACGGTCTAGATTTTCTGGATTCGAATATATAGCATGCTCCGTCTTTCACGTGTACGTTGCCTTTCGTAAAGTGTGCACTATGAAGCTAAACAGTTCAGTGAAATCGCCTCAGAATATCATTCCCTCTGCCCTCACCATTGCCGTTGTCCTTTGGTAGTATTTTCAATTTCAACCTTATGCGCCATTTCAACCAAGGGTAAAATCCCAGCCTCCATGCCTTACAGTGGAGTTTTACAACTTTCTTTTTTCACTCAGAATCCACGTTTCTATGCGCTAAACAATGTTTCATGTCATTGCAGACTTTGGGTAATGACGAAGCCCCGGCGCCAACCACAAGTGAGGAGGTTCCGACACGTGCTCGAGAGCAACTCATTGTGGCGGTTGTCCTGTTTCTGGTGGTGCTGCTGGCGTGCGCCGTAGCAGTCATGCTTTTCTTCAGACATAAGAAGACGGTCGGTTACTGCATCAAAGACGCCTGCATCGAGCATGCCAAGAGACTTTCTGCCACGATAAACACCAGTTATGATCCGTGCGTCGACTTTTACGCGTTCGTTTGCAGTGGTTGGCAAAAACACTTCCCAGAACAATCTCTTCAAGGCAAAATGAACGAGGACGCCCGGATCGGCATGTTAGAAGAGCTTTCCGCAGATATTTGGTTTCATGGGAGGGCAACTCGACTCTACAACAAGTGCATGGATCCGCAACAGAGCGATATACTTGCCAACATTTTATGGCTCACCGCTTTCATGAACTCTGTGAATCTAGAGTGGCCCTTTAGAAATCCCAACGTTACTAAAGTTCGGCCACTGGAAATTATGATCAATGTCTCGGCCAACTACGACTTGAATTTTCTCTTCAGTTTGCAAGTTATTACCAACTCAAGTACGGGCAAGGTGTTGTTGTTCAAGAGGCACTTCAACGGTGTAGCCTGGCATGATCGCATCCAGAAACCTCTGAGCCCCGTCGACTACGCGAGAATCGTTAAAGAGCAACTAAAGGCATTGCAGCTAGTAGAATATGTCGACTACGAACCATCGCTGCTGCAGAAACTGGAGAAGTCGTTCACCGACGCCAACAACCATAAAACTCAAGGCAACCAGTCATGGTTCCTCATCGGCGATCTCGACACCAAGACAAGCAGCATTGAGCATGGCCTTTGGTTGAAAAGCCTCAACAGCGCGTACAGCAGGCAGAGTCTATTTTGGGTTACAGACAACTTCGCAGTAGCTGAAGACCTCGGCATTTTGAAAAGCATTAACACTTTGTTTCGTGAATACTCAGAAGTAGAGCTATCGATCGGAATCGCCTGGATGTTCATCCAGTCTCACGTTTGGGTGGCTATCGGAAAGGCGGGCTTCATGTTCCTTGACAATGTCGAAGAGAAAAAGAAGCTTGCGTGCCTCGAGCACGTGACTGCTCGCTTCGGACTTCTCCCTTCTCTCGGGCACATATTGAAGGCTTACCCAAACGAAGAGGCCCGCCATGAAGTCACAGACTTCATAGAAAATATCAGAACTCGCTTTAATACTATCATGCAGAAGACCTTTTGGATAGATCGCGAGATACGGGAGACAGCGGTGCGCAAGATAGAGAACATATACCTGAACACCTTGCCTCCAAACCAGTTCTTCGTGGAAAATTTCAGGAAGACCCTGTACCAGCCTTTTCCTGACACTAACAAGGTGGCGTTCATGGAGCTCTGGTTGAATAATTCGTACGTGTACCAACAGCTGCAGCTAAACAAGCACTTCAACAATGTCTACAAGAAGCAGCGCACATATCGCCATCAAGCATACGTGTACACCTATTTACTGAATACAGTCGACACAGATTTATTAGCGTTCGAACCACCGCTTTTTTACCGCGGAGGAACGTTTGCGATGAACTATGCAACCACGGGAACATTAATTATGAGAGAGATAATCAAAAGCATTGACCCGGCGGGCACATCGATTGACGACCGTGGCGAGATCATTCATTGGTGGGGCAAATCCGAATCGGCCGAGTACAACAGCCGCCTGAACTGTGACCTAGGCCAAGAAGACGGTCAGGCAGCGATGAGCGTAATGCCTATGATACCGGCACTGGAGGTGTCTTACAAGGCTTTCAAGGCTGCCGCTGAAGAAGAGGCAACCATGGGCGGTGGTGTGGAGGACCTTCGACTTCGGGGACTGGATGACTTTGTCGATGAACAAATATTCTTTATGAGTTACTGCTATGCGCTTTGTGGCAAAAAAGACGATGCCAGCCTGCGACGAGAATGCAACGTGCCGCTTCGGCATTCTTCTTTTTTTGTTGATGCTTTCCAGTGCCCTGAAGGCTCCCCCATGAACACGCCGAAGAAGTGTACATTTTTCGAATGAACGCTTTATCGAAATCGTGCAATTAGGGGTGCTTCACCGTAAGTGTAAATACGATACAAAAAGAAAACGTAAACCAACTTTATTGCTGATTTTTCGTTAGCATGTAGTACAGGTGGAGCTATTGGTCCAATAACTGATACGATGTTTTATTACACCTGTACTCAACGTCCATTTCTTTACGTGTGCAAATCATATGTCGGATACTGGAAGTTGCCTTTATTACCGTCCGCGTTGAAAGATGCAGAAAAATTAAACGTAACTCCGGTGCCGCCTGTTTCTGATCTCGTGAATTGTCTTAGACAACACTAAGGCAGCATATTTTTTAATATTTATTATATATTTCTTAATATTGTGGCTTTTACGGCTTTACAAATGTCGTGATTTTGCAATAATTTGGTGAAAGCATTGGCTTCATACCAGTTAGAACTGAATGATGATGAGTGGGGCGAAGCTTCGAAGGATCATATCGGCCAATCGTAAATCATCCACTGGCTATGTCCATGTGTCTGTCTATCCATCCATCCTCAGTGTCTCTGTCCATCTGTCTGTTGGACTGTCCGTCCGTCCGTCCATCTGTCTGTCTGTCTGTCTTTCCGTCGGTCTGTTTCGCTCTGTCTGTCTGTCTGTCTGTCTGTCTGTCTGTCTGTCTGTCTGTCTGTCTGTCTGTCTGTCTGTCTGTCTGTCTGTCCACTTCTCAGATAAATGAATCAAGCACTCTTACACCGGTACCCCGAACTTTTTAAATAATCATAATTCTTTGTAGCAGGCCAGCGATTACTTGCTAGGAATTTCGTGCAATTTTTACGCAGTGGCTGATGACTATGAAGAATTATAGTTTAAATATGTGACACAGGTAATCCGTGATCAAGAACAAGTTTTGTAATGGTTTGTAGCATTGGACGCAATTCACATTGTTTGTGACACCTGGTCGTTCTTGTTTTCTAAACCATTTCATTGCTCATAATAACGCAATTCTTATCACGAAATGAAGCCTGCCTAAGGCAAGTTTAGAAATTAGTTCCAAGCACTGACGTGACTCAGTAGAGAAATACTGGGCCGGCAAGCAGTGGACTAGGGTTCGAACTTTGTTGTTCCCTTGGTGTTTTACAGCGAAAGCTGTTATGGAATCACAACTCGGGTCTCACGCAGTGCCGTAGTTGTCCGACGCCACGCCGGTGTCCGTAACCACATCGCGTGAAATTAGCAAAAAACACCTAACAACAATGACACAGTGGGGCTCGAGCCCGGGTCCACAGGGTGCCAGCCCAGTATTCTCCCACTACGAACAACCAAGTCCCACACCGGTGTGGCAGCTTGGGCTAGTTGGTATGGCATGGCGATAGTTATAGCGCGAGAACAAAACGACGACGTGTCTTTCGTGTACTTCTTGTCTCTGTGTCGTCGTCTTGTTCTCGCGCTATAACTATCCCCACACCGGTGCTTGGGACTTGTCGGCAAACTTGTCTTAGACAGGCTTGATGTCGGGAAAGGAGTCGCGTTATTATGAGTAACAAAGCGTTTTAGATCTGCTAACGAACAACCATGCGTCACACAATGCGAATAAAGTTAACGTATGGCTCGTCCAATGCTTCTACTCACTACAAAAGCTTCGTCTTAATCACCTGATAACTGCGGCACATACTTACATCAGGCATAATTCCTCATTGTCTTCAACGTTTGACACTAAAATCCTCGCAATAATTTAGGGAATACCACGCTTCTCAGAAGAATGACGAAGGTTAGCATAGCGAATGGTGGCCTACTACCCTGAAGTATTTATTAACATAGCCTTAGTGGTTAGCCAGCAAGTGCGATTGCAGGAGTTACCCAATGAGTGTTTAGCAAACGCTCTCAAAGGCCGCTCTTCTAGCTTTCTCTGCGACTGTGCTGTTCCTTCTGCGCAGGCCTGACGTCTTCTTATCTACTGAGTGTTTTATTTCTTGCGATACTTGTTACGGATACCGGTAGCGGCGGCGGCGGCAGACAACTACGGCGCCGCACGAGACCCGTGTTCAGATCTCTTAACAGCTTTCACTGTAAAAAACTGCATTAGCAACCTCCTGCATAATAATATCAAATGAAGTAGTTTCATATCGCACTCAAATGTAATACGATGTTTGAAGGCTTGATTTCAGAAAATTTTGGTTTTCCCAAGTTTGCTTCTCTGTTTTTAAGCTTAACATCTCCACTGCGTGCATGCAGCTATCAAGCGGTATTTTTTGTTTTTTAAGAGTTTCAAGACTTTCCGACCCTTTGTTGCCGTTACGATCATTTCGTGCTACTAATAAAAGCCTTTTTCATGTAGGGCACTCACAACGCCAAAAAGCAGCCCATAAGGCACGCCAACGCAGCTAGTGAACTATTGCTATGGTGTCCTCATCCCTCAGACGACGATGTTTATTAATATAAAGTTTTCGTCAAAATGCTGACATCAAACATACACCGTTATGGCATAATTAATTGCGAGTGTTTAGTATACTGGGTCGCAACCCTCGATTTACTCGGTGTGGACATACTTGAAACACCTTATTTAGCATTGCGCGTATTTTCAATTGGCAACATATTGCCCCATGCAATTTTGTTTATGTTATAAGGAAATGTTACTCAAAAAATCTCTTAGAACTCACTCAGAGCAGGAAGCCCCATAACGTTAGACAAGCTTCGCAATTGTTTCAAATTGTTAGGTGCCGAACTTGCTGTGTTAAGGCGTAATATGGCCGTCTTTGTAACGCCCTCTCAATCAATCATCATATCTTGCTGAGAGCGCTGACTAGGCCACAAGGGAAACCAAAGGTCAGACGATCAGTGTCTTTAGTAGCCATGCATGCGGTGCAGTGAAACACGGCCACATGGTTGTTTGATACCCCTGGAAAAGTCCTGCCGTTGGCTCTTTGCACAGTCTTACGGGTGATAATCAAGCCGCTGAACATCCTGCGAGATGTGTGTATCACCAACAATTAGAAAGATGCCTATAAATAGCACGCCAATTCAACGCTGTGAACTGCATACGTGCGTGGTGGCGGAGATACTAAACGCATCCTGTCAGCGAGCGAGGATTCTCAGCTTCCAATCCCTGGTTCCACATGAACTGATGACTTTTCAATGTTTCATTCGCTGCATGTGCTGCGGATTTTCACTCACAGGCAACGCTGATGTTTCGCTAACGAGGAGGCCATTGACAAAACCCCCAGACACTGACATCGGAATTTCTGCAAAACAAGCTGCTCAGCGATGTCGCGTTGAAATTATGCGCCCAAGCGAGCAGTCAAGTTTATTCAGGAGCTTACGCGAGCACGATTGACAGCGCCAAAACCTTCCACTATTATAGCACACAACAAAAAAGGACGCGTTCTGCCGGTGACCAGATCACTGGAGACCAACTCCTGGTATAGCCGGTATAGTACCCCTTTGAGGCGTGTGTTGTTTGTGCTTTGAGTTAGTTCATAGGCTGACCCAAGAGAATAGGCGCTCGACGAGTGTGACCACTGCCTTCCTCCCCGCCACTATGGCACCAAAATATTGAAAATACTCTATGGGGCCACGTTTGTGCGCGTCATTATGGACAGCTCTTCTTTATTTTATTACGTATTTTTATTGTTATTTTTCGCAATACATTAAAATGGACATTGTTACATCTTTTCCATTATGACGTATGACTGTTTCCTGCATTTCTATTTTTTGGTGCCGATTGTATTTCAAGTTTCAACGTTCTTCGCGGCATTTTTGTGTTCTTGATTTTATCTATTTGTTTATATGTTTGGTGGTGTATAATTTTATTGACTGTTTTGGTGTCACGCGCTGCAGGTGAAAAAAAGTGCGTCGCGAGGCTAGATGGGCGTGCCCTAGGTTTTTCGCTAAATTACGAGATAACGCACAGCGAATGAATTTCGGAGGCTGAAGCAATGAGAACAGGTGCCCAGAAGGTCCTAACAATACCTCCTAGAAACATTTATGCTTCGAACATGAGCTGCCAACGCGTTGCTCCCCCTCCGGTACGGAGGCGAACGCCTTGGGCGGCCACCCCTTGCGAACGCAGCAATGCTCCCACAGTTGCCTCCGAGCAGCTGTGATGTCACGTGACAGAGCGGTACGGTAATGTCACGTGACTGAGCAGTACTAAGGCGAACGATCACACGTGGCGTACGGTCGCGACACACGGCAAGAGGCATGGCCTCCGAAATTTTGCGCTGGCAGGAAGCTCCCACTTGAAAAAAGAGCGACGTTCCAGGCATAGTTTTTCTAGGAGGCGTTGGTCCAAATAAAAATTTAAAAAAAAACACAGACGCACCAGCTAAGAGACAAGCGGATCACTGTCAGAAAGCTAGAAGAAAGTCACAGTAAAGAAAATAGTTTTCTTAGGGAACTTCGACGCAAAAAAATAAAGTCTTTCTGTCTTTCTGTCTCTCGGTGGATTTGTCTTTTTGTCTACCAAAATGCTGCCCAAAACGGTCGAAATCCAACTCCATTCGCAGCGCCCACCAATATTTCTCAAGTTTCAGAGTTTAAACTAGTGCGCGTGTCGATTAAAAAGCAACTAGTGCGCATTTCGGAGGCACAATAACAACGCGTCAATATTTTCTATGTATCACCTTAAGCTAGAAAAGGCGTACATAGGTAATTCCAAAGACCTTAGCGTTCATCACGCTGCGCTGATGATGCAACGCTTGCAAGAAAAGGCAAGTGTTTCCAATGCTAATGCTAAGACGACACGGGGGTGGCACCAACGCATCGACTTGTGTTCGACCCCTTACCGCCTACGAGACGGGCGCGCACGCCAAGCGGTTCGTTTTCCAAGATAACTGCCAGATAGCGCTCATGTCTCACGTGTGATGTGCCTCGATGCGCTAGTTCGCCTCCACTGCACGCATCGAGGTACTTAAACACAGCGCCAGCAGAATACTATTTACTAATTTTCTTGTGCATAACACTCCAGACGCAAAAATATCGTCTTTCGACGACATGTGCAGTGAAACATGTGGATATGGGGCGATTTTTTTCACTATCAATAATACCAGCATTACACAAAATGTCAACAGGGCTATGATTTCGGCTTGTTTTATTTAATATTTAATATCGATTCACCCTAGCGGCAAGCTCTCATGGCATCGCTCTCTGCGGATTTTCGCTTAGTTGAAATGATTTGATTGATTTATATGTGAAATTTAAGGTCCCAAACAACCATATGATTATGAGAGAGGCCGTAGTGGAGGGCTCCGGAAATTTCGACCACTTAGGGTTGTTTAACGTGCACCCGAATCTGAGAACACCTGCCTACAACGTTTCTGCCTCCATCGGAAATACAGTCGCCGCAGCCGGGATTGGATCACCCGACCTGCGGGTCAGCATCGGAGTACCTTAGCAACTAGACCACCACGTCGCGGCTAGTGGAAACGTTTATTATAGTATGGAGTAATGATGGTCATATTGAACTTGATGGTTTTACCTAGAGCCCCATCGAATTTTCTCTCAATCATGTCCGAAAACGCTAAAACAGCACCGAAAGATGGTTTTATGCTCGAAATTCACGATCTGAATATGGGGCACTCCATTGTGAAGGGCTCGTGAACTTTCCACAGAATAGTGTTATTTGACGTGCACTCACATAGTACAGTGCACAGGTATCTAGCACTTCACCGCCATCAAAACACGACCGCTGTGGCCGGAATCAAACTATCAACCATCGTGTCCGCAGCTGAGCACACTAACGACGCTACAAGCGAAAACCTTGTTTGTGCAAGCATCCAGTGCGCTTGCGTGACAGTGTAAAAGAACGCTTTTCCCCCCATTATTTGCCTAGAAAAGTGTTCAGAGATAACTGAATGAACACATAAAAAAGAAACAGACATCAAACGCGGCCAATAAGTGTGCTTTTTTGCTGCAGTTTCCAAGTACTGCCCGTCTGTGTGCTTCCCTTATCCAGTGCAATTACTCTCAGACGCCGGAGAAGAGCTTTCTTATTAACTCTCATTTTGAGACCATGAGGATACGCACTTAGTGACACGCAGTGTTAATTGCCTGGAAGGCGACTAATTGACAATCTCTACGTGATGTTCCCTTGCAAGGTCACCTGCAATTAGAGTTGGAGCGTATAAAAACACAAATAGCTGAATTGAGATTGCCTATTTGCGCCCACGTGTCTTGGCGCACACAGATTCGTTCGTTATTTAATTATTAGGCGATGAAAACATCGCTAGCCTTATACCCCGGAAAACGTGTGACGCTAACAGACGAAGTGGAGCACGTGGGATAAATCTATGAGTGGTGCAGTGGTGCGTTCGAGTTGTGAATAAACAACATGCGACCTAGTTGGGCTGGTTGGAGTGACTGCTTTTCACTGAACAGCAATGCATCCGCGTTGTCCGCTGGTGAATGCATTTGAGTCAGTATTTTGAAAGAATCCACTGTATCATTGGTTCTCATATGCGGATGTTTCAAAATTGGCATGTAAACTGGTGGAAGTTTATTAGAGACCGTTGCGAAGATAAAGGGGAGGGGGACATAAATAACGTAACACGCAGCAGCTCACAGAAGTCTTACTTCTCCCATGTAATGCATGCTTAAACTGAAGTTCCGCGCCCATTTGTTCCGAATCTTCTGTCAGTAAGGTATGTGGCCTGCCGCCTCATTCAACCTGATCCCTGCCAATGTTTCTGATCAAATTTTGAATCTTTAGAAAAGTAGGCTTTCATACCGATGTGGAAAAATTCAAGAAAAAGTTTGCAGCGATAGCCTATCATAAACGGCAAGGCCCTTAAGAAGTTCATTGCCAGCCCAATGGAAAAAACACTCTTATTGCCTAATATACCTAGAGACATACATCCCAAACTGATCCAGATTCGAAGAGAGTAAAGCCTTATATACACTACAAGCCTTCAGTAAAGGCCAAGGAAGCACTCTTCGTTGACGTGGCAGAATACGCCAATTGACGTGCGTTTACAGTGATAGTCCTCACTACTGACAAAGAATAGGTCAACTCTTGTAGCATAGTGTACGTTGCACAAACCGCGAAGAAGCGCAAAGAGTGGCAATGGCCGTAGCCATCATTTGCCTGAGTTGCCGATATATCCTAAATGACTCACAGATGGCTGTGAGAAATTAGGCACAAAGCAGAACTTCTACAGGTCCCGCTGTTGTCCTTACCGTCAACACGAAGTATATAGCCTCCGAAGCGGCGCAAGAAAGATACATTATGTTTTTGGCTGGCACGTCCCCCCCAAACTCGAATCCAATCGTACTGAGGAAGCCTATCGCGTAGCGCCAGGCTTTACGTTCCGTGCTCGCGTAGTAAATTCCTCTGCAGGGCATGGACATCCGGTGGAGGGCTGAACATAAATGGTTAGAATTACCTGGTACTGTGCCGAGCAAGATTTTTTTTCAAAAAGTCATGGCATATTTATTCACCGCCAAGCTCCAAACTCGACAGGTTTCAAGTGGTAGATTGAAGCAACTACGAATTCAGACCTCCTCCAACTTGGTTGATCGCAGCTGGATATATGTAGAGATCTATCTAGATAATAACTGCAATTTATGCTCTGGGCTCGTGCATCCCTTAGGCACATTCTCTCAGTTGAAGCGGTGGTGTTGTGAGCGTCCACGCTGCAGAGCTCCAACCTCTAGAATCAGCTGTGGGACGTGCAGGAAGCCCATGAGGCGGCGAGGGGACGAGGCTGCTTCTGTGGTGGCCTAGGCGAAAGCTGACAATTTTCTATAGCTTTTGTTAAAGTAGCGCTTACCACCATAGTCTCATAAAAAAGGAGGAATAAGTGAGCTATTTAGGTATGCAGTAGGGCAAAGCTTTAGAAATCGGAAGGAACCGTAGTCACAAGACGGTGTAGATACGAAAAAATAATAATGTTTATAACAACATTTCCGTTTTGTTGTAGGGGCGAAGCTCCTTATGGCTTGGGTTGGTCGCTCTTCCATATTTATTTATTTCCAATACTGCTAACCCCAATGATAGGGGCTCTAGCAGGGTAGTACAAAACATATAACAAGGTTTCTTAACAAATACAACAAACTCAGACAATACAAAATTCAACTTACAATATCAACGGGAAATGTCAAAATTTACATGCAGACAAGCCTTTCGTAATACAAAATACATCAGGGTTACAATTGAAGGAGAGCCTGAAATGTATCACAGTCAACTATCGTTACTACGTCTTCATCGAGTTCATTCCATTCTGTTACAGTTCGGGGAAAAAGAATATTTAAAAACATTGCTATTGCATTTAAATGGCACTAATGAGTATGGATGTCGTAGCCTTGTAGAATAATCGCTGGAAAAAGAAATGTAGTCACACGTTCGGCTCTGTAACTTACCCTTGACAATTTTAAACATGAACTTAAGGCGAGCGATTTTATTTCTAACTGTAATGCTTTTTAAGGCTACTTGGCGAAGTAACTGAGTAATAGATGATGGACCGTAACTGTTAAAAATAAATCGTACAGCCTCACTCTGAACTCTATCTAACTTACGTGTGTTCGTCTGTGTAAACGGGTCCCAAATAATATTTGCATATTCTAAAATTGGCAGGATTAATGCTTTGAAAGTGGCGAGCTTACAGATGGTAGATGCCCTCTTGAGAGACCTCCTTAAAAATGAAGTTTAGACAATGCCTTATTAGAAATAGCTGTGATATGACTATCCCAGTGAATGTTATCAGTTATTATAAGACCTAGATATTCTAACTCATTGACACGATTTAATGATTTACGATGAACTGTATATGTATATAAAAGAGTATTTTTCTTGTTACTTATAGTCATTACAGCGAATTTGTCGTAATTCACAGCCATCTGCCATGTCCTGCACCAACGCATCACTTTAATTAAAAATTCAGTGCATTTTGATCTGAAGTTGAATTTATCTCACTATACAAAACACAATCGTCGGCATATAGTTTTAATTTAACGCCACAATCATCCACCATGTCATTTATAAAAAGAAGGAACAATAACTGTCCTAAAACTGATCCCTGGGGGACACCCGAACATATAGGCAGCTTTTTTGAAAAATGTTCATTAAAAACAACGTACTGTTTTCGAGATCCTAGGTATGCTTGTATCCATTGACAAAGCTGTGGGTTTTTTAATACTGCCTAAAGTTTCATAAGTAGTCTGGAATGAGAGATTTTGTCGAAGGCCTTCGCGAAGTCTAAATAAAACAGCATCTATCTGTGACTGGTTATTTATGGCTAGTGCGAAGTCATGGACAATTTCAACCAATTGTGTTACTGTGGAAAACCCACGCCTAAAACCATGCTGAGTTGGTGAAAGTACTGAGTGCGACTCCAAAAAGCCGGAAATGTGTTTATGAATGATGTGTTCCAATAACTTGCAGCATGTGCAAGTCAAAGCTATTGGGCGATAATTACAAACCAACTGTTTATCTCCATGTTTGAATAAAGGCTTAATTTTAGAGAATTTCCAATCCTCAGGCAGGACACCTCTGAATAGCTATTCATTGAATATAATTGTCAAAAATTTTGAGGACCATTCAGCATATCTCTTTAAAAAGGCATTTGGTAAGTCATCTGGGCCACAAGATTTCCTTACATTCTAATTCAGTAATAATTCAAATATGCCAGCTTCTGTGGCTTCCAGATTTTCAATGAGAGGCAGGTAATTAAACTTGCTAAAAGTGGGGGTGGTTTCGTCATCACAAGTAAAAACAGATGCGAAGAGTTCGTTAAATGCATTGGCTATTTCTGTTTCATCTGATGTGCAACCATTATTTATAACAAACGTGTCTCTAATAAATGACTTTGGCCTTATAAATTGCCAAAAATGAGACGGCGATTCCTTCATCATGTGAGTTAATTTTACATTGTAAAAACTGCGTTGCTCGATCTTCATCTTATATTTTAGTTGTCGAGACAGATCGCGGATCAGAGAACGTGTTGTGATACTCGTGTGCTTTTTTAGTGATTTCTGAAGACGATTAATTTTTCTCTTAATGTGAAATATATCTCGTGAAATCCAGGGTTTCAACATATGTACCTTCTTTTTTTTGAAAGGAACAAAAAGCTGTATGCACGCATGCGCAGTGTTCTTATATTTTAACCACAGAGCGTTAACATCACTCAAACCCAGATTAACACTTTCGCAAAGTTCGTCGCAGGCTATCTCCGGTCTGTGTATGATGGATGCATCGTTGGAAGAATGAAATACTGGCACACGTGTGTATTTAACATCATTTTTGTACTTCAGTGAGTGAAGCTCAACCAAGACTGCCATGTGATCTGAAATACCTGTAGATAAGATAATATTTTTTTGATAGATAAGATAATATTTTTATTATTCAATAAAAGATAATACATAGGAAAAAAGTTATACAGAAGGAGGTCCCAAAGCTCTAGGCTGCAAGGGGACCTCCTGTGCTAGTTACATAAAGAAAACAAAACATGTAAAGCAACTCGGTAAACAATAGAATAAGTTTAAAGGAATCAAGTACATTTCATTGCAAAAGAAACAAACAGTCAATTATTGTCAAATCGAAACACTTGATAGCAGATGAAATCCATCAGCAAATGATCAATAACACCTGGCAGCAGAAGAAATGAAACTTGAATTGTATATACACCTAAGTGCATGTTAGATGATAAACGATCGATACAAATATCACATGTGCTGAGTAGTAATAGGTAAAAAAAAGAAAAGTTAAAAGTGGTATGTCTCAAAGCGGCAACAATGCCAGACACATGTTATTCATCTAATTTGGTACAAAACAGAGCAAACATAATGAACGATTAGTTCCGAATTGAACAGCATAAACAACGAGATTATTTAAACATTAAGTAAATAGGAATTTAAGCGTTTTTTAAAACTGCCTATGTTTGGAGACATTTTTACGTCACTTGGAATACCGTTCCAAACGGAAATAGCTGTAAAGGTAGAAGTAAATCTGCCATAGTTAGTTCTAACTTTCGGTAACAGGAGGTTATTATTTGATGCAAATCGAGTTATATTTTGATTAATGAGTTGTTCTTTATTGAAGACCATGAAAGGCATGTTTGAGTGAAGAGAATTGTATGTAAGGGTTGCCATGTTGAAAAGAAAAAGTTTATGAATTGTTAGAATACGAAGCCCTTGTAAAATAGCAGATGCGCTACATCGTGATGGTTGATATGTGATAATGCGAATGGCCTGGTTTTGAACATATTGCAAAGGAGCAAGATGAGTGCTATATGTATTGCACCAGGATGCAATGCAGTAAGTGAAGTGACTGTGAACGAAGGCATAGTAAAGAGAAAGCAAGGTATTTGGCCCAAAGTATGGACGTGCTTTGATGAGAATCCGGATGCCATAAGCTGCTTTTTGCTTTAGGTGTGAGACATGGGAAGTATACTTTAAATTTGCATCAAGAATCACTCCTAGAAATCTACACTGACTGGAGGCTTTGATAGGATAATTATTGACCGTTATAGACGGATATTCAGTGACCTTTTTTTGAGTGGGGTGAAATAGCACAAAAACTGTTTTACTAGGGTTAATTTCCAGTGAATTATGACGACACCAGCGAATTATATTTTCAAGATCACTGTTTAGTTTAAAAGTAACAGTATCGATCGAGGTGCAAGCAGTTAAAATCGTAGTGTCGTCCGCATACAGATAAGGTAGACAGTGCGATAGGTGAGAAGTTAGATCATTAATGTAAACAGTGAAGAGTATTGGGCCTAGAATTGATCCTTGAGGTACTCCCCGATTGATTATTTTAAAATTAGAAAGATGATTGGATATGCTGACAGCCTGTTCTCTGTCAGTTAAGTAGCTGTGAATGAAGTTCAGGGCAGGTCCTACAACACCGGCCGCGTTTAGCTTGGTAATTAAAATTTTATGAAGGATTGAATCGAACGCTTTCGTGAGGTCAATAAACACTGCTCCAGCATATTTACCTGAGTCAATATAGTGTTTAATCGTATCCGTGAATGAAAGAAGCGCGAGGTTGGTAGAGTAGCCTGCACGAAAGCCAAACTGCGAGGCAGACAGAATGCTAAATTTAGTTAAGTAATTTGTTAGTCGCTTTTCAAAGCACTTCTCTATAACTTTGCTGAGCACAGACAGAATTGCAATGGGGCGATAGTTAGAAACCAAACCCTTATCGCCTTTTTTAAAGACAGGAACTATTTTGGCTCTCTTTAAATCAGATGGAAATGTGCCATTTTTAAACAAAAGGTTAATTACATGTGAGAGGGGATCAGCGACGATATCAGCGACATATTTCAAGTGAACTGGTTGAATTTCATCAAGACCCGCGCTTGTTAATTTTAATTTCTTGATCACATTGTGAATTTCTTCTGGTATGGTAGGATATAGAAAAAAGGACTGTGGTTGCCTTTCAAGCGTACCTTCAAAGCTGTCGGAAACGGGTGTGTTATTAACTGTAAAATAATTATTAAATTCATTCGCAATGGCTGTTGGTTCTTTGTAGGTGCCATTAATGCTAGAAATCTCATTTATTAGTGTTTCTTTTGAGTTCCTGTTCAGAAAAGAGTTGATGAGCTTCCATTGTTCAGTGATACCAGAGGCTTCATGAAATTTAGCTTCGTAATACCTTTTTTTGGCGTCTCTCAATAATTTATTTAGGATATTTTTGTAACAGGAATATCGCTGCTGCAATTTGTAGTTAAATGGACAACGTTTCGTCTTTTTGTACATATTGTCTTTCTTACGCATACACTTCAGTAAACCATCAGTGAGCCATGGGTTATGGGGTGCAGGATACCTTTTGTGGCATCTAACAAAAGTGGTTGCTTCGCGAATACATTGCTTCAATACTGATGAGAATGCCTCAAAAGCTAGCTCTGCATTTGTTTCGGCTTTAATTCTCGACCAGTCAAATGATGACATGGAATCTATAAATGAAACTTTGTCAAAGAGGGCTTTTCGAAAAGAATGCTTCGTTCGTGACAAGGCCGACGACAAGCGACAAAAAATGGCATAGTGATCGGTGATATCGAGGGGTATTATGCCACATTCATTACTTGATAAGTGGTTAGATAGAATGTGGTCAATAAGCGTGTTTGAGCCACCCGTAATACATCTTGTCGGCAACGTAAGAAGCTGCTCATAACCAAAGCCTGTAAAACAATTTGAATATTCAACCGAACCTTGATTGGAATCTTCTAATAGATTGATGTTTATATCTCCCATAATAACAACGTTTTTCCTTTCTCGTGAAATTCGATCCAGGGTTTCATGCAGTGCCGAACAAAACTCGGGCACGGATGATGACGGTGAGCGGTAGACGCATGCTAGAATAGTTTTTTCTGAATGGGGTTGTTCAAGATTGTCGTCGATTTCAATCCATACAGATTCCGTGTTATCAGCTAGAATGGCGAGATCGTTACGACGCTTATATTTTACTGAAGATGATATGAATATAGCTGATCCACCATGACTGTTCGATTGGCGGTGACAATATTCTGGAGTGTAGTGTGGTAAGCAATATATGTTTCGGTCGTCAGACGATAGCCACGTTTCAGACATACAGATGAAGGAAAAGTGATGGGCAAGGGATGCTAGATAAACACAGATGTCGTCATAATGTTTTCTGAGACTACGCGTGTTGAAGTGGATGGCCGATAATCCTGGGCTTTCGAAAAAACGTCGAAGCTGGTTAGCGGAGTAATACATTTTGAGGCGTTTTGAAGGTTACTCAGCAATTCAGTTGATTGCCAGACACCAACTAGGAGGCAGAATAAAACACAGAAAGGTCTGCATCCTTCGTGATGCGGTATACCCGACTGTCAACTGATTTTCGTGCTTTGATCTGACAATTGTCGGTCCATAGGAACTTCCAGCCATGTTCCCTCTTAAGCTTCAGTGCCTTAGCGAAAAGTCCTTTCTTTTCCAACGTTAGATGATCATTTACATAAACAGGACGACTTTGCGAGCCCCCAAAGCCTAGTTCATTGGTGTTCAGTTTAGCTTTTCGTGCCTTAGTAATGAAATCTTGTTTCTTAGTACGTGAGCAGAACCGCGCGATGAGATTCTTGTCCCCCGTTCCAACTTTCCCTCGAACGCGATGAACGACGTCAATGTCCCCATCTGTAATAACGCAATCAATTTTTGCCCCTACAGCCTTCAAAATTGCCGTACAGTCTTCTCCCTGTGTACACGGAACATTCTTCAATTCAATGTTATTTAGCCGAGAGTATTGCTCAAGTTCAGCTACTCTGGTTGTCAAGGCATCATTCTGTGACTGCAGAGCTTGATTGACTGTGCGTAAACGGTCGCTTTCTGACCTCACTTCTTCGACAATAGAATTCAGCATTTCGACACTGGAGACCAAACTGTTGACTTCGGCCTTCAATGCGTCAATTTCAGGTTGCGTTGCGGAGGCTTTTTGGTTCATCTTCGCAACCAGCTTTTCCACTACATCATCCAGTTTACCTTCGGACCAGGCCTCAAGCGACTGGATTCTTTTCGTTAGTTCAGCTACAGTTGGCATAGTAAGACAAGCTACAAGCTATACACTACAAGCTACAATACACTGGCAGCAGCAAATGCGGTAATATGTTTATGAGCACGATGCAATAAGAAAACCCACCAACCTGCAAAGGCAAGTAAGTTCGTTTAGCTTGCGTTCCTCCAGCCGCAGGTGCTGCTGCCAAATGAAGCCGGGCAGCCTCCCGCACTACTTTTGTAGTCTGTTGGTATCAGCAGTCTTTATCACCAGGCGATGTTTCCACGGTTGACACTGGTCACGCAGGCGCGTTAGCCACCGACAGACCAAATCAGATGACCAGGTAGAAAGCGTGCGCACCCGTTGAGCAGTGAGCACGGGCACCCAGCAAAGCCCAGGCGAACCAGCGTCGTGTGGTCAGCTACGTAACCAAGTTGGGAACGTCGCAGAAAGCCCAGGTGAACCAACGCTGTATGGTCTGCAAAGGCAAGTAAGTTCGTTTAGCTTGCGTTCCTCCAGCCGCAGGTGCTGCTGCCAAATGAAGCCGGGCAGCCTCCCGCACTACTTTTGTAGTCTGTTGGTATCAGCAGTCTTTATCACCAGGCGATGTTTCCACGGTTGACACTGGTCACGCAGGCGCGTTAGCCACCGACAGACCAAATCAGATGACCAGGTAGAAAGCGTGCGCACCCGTTGAGCAGTGAGCACGGGCACCCAGCAAAGCCCAGGCGAACCAGCGTCGTGTGGTCAGCTACGTAACCAAGTTGGGAACGTCGCAGAAAGCCCAGGTGAACCAACGCTGTATGGTCTGCAAAGGCAAGTAAGTTCGTTTAGCTTGCGTTCCTCCAGCCGCAGGTGCTGCTGCCAAAAAAAAAACCACTTTGCAGTCAATTTTTCCGGAAATATTACCATTCACAAAGACAAGATCAAGAATAGATTTACTGTTATCTTGCACACGAGTGCAATCACTAACTAGTTGCGGTATATCAAAACGGAAGGCAATCTCAATAAGCGCTTCATCGTTAATGGGATCAGAACTTCCTGCGTTAAACGAAGACCAGTTGATGCCTGGAAGGTTGAAGTCTGCACATAAAATAAGCTTGGTAGTTTTGATTTGTTTTAGACGAAATATACAGCTGTAATTGTTCTAAAACCTTAGGGATTGAGGCAGGGGGCCTATACAACACTCCAATAACAAGGCTTTCTTTTCTATCGATAAGCTTACAAAATAGAGCCTCAACGCCAGGGGCATCAGGCATGCGTGCTATCCTGTAAATATTTTTAACCAGCAACGCAACTCCGCCCCCTCTGGAATCACGATCCCTTCTGTACACGTTGAACCCCGAAGGCGCAATTTCGCTGTCATAGACACCGTCATGAAGCCAAGTTTCTGTGAGTGCGACTACGTCGAGGTCATGAAGTGCTATCAGGTGTTCAAGATCGAGCTCTTTGTTCAAAATGCTACGGCAATTCACATTTAACAGTTTCAATGAACGCGGGCTTTCCTGTCACTTCGGCACGTACCTGGGAAGGGCAACCATATCATTCTTGGCTTCGTCCCAAACGAACAGCTTTCCATTCACAGACACCTTATCGAAGAGTAGTTAAACACGTTCATTTCGTTCCCTGTTTACAACTGTGCTGTCCCATAGATTCTTTCTGGCCTGACGCACCTTTTGTGAAAAGTCCTCAGTTGCATATAAGCCCGAGTCTTTAAGTTTCACACAGTTCCTCAAAATTTCCAGTTTTTCGCGCTAATCTATTAATTTGACGATTACAGGTCTTGTTTTATTAGGCCGCTTTAAGCCAAGCCGATGGCATCTTTCGATTCCGGTTACTGTTAAGTCTAACTTGCCCTTAAAAAAGTCATCAGTTATGCGTGAAGTAAGCGATGGCAGTGTTTCATCTTGAGGTTCAGAGACACCATGAATGATAATGTTGTTCCTCCGACTTCGATTTTCAAGGTGATCTACTTTTTCTGCTATGGAAGTAATGGCGCTTTTCCTCGTGCTTACGTGCAACTCAACAGCAGCAACCTTGGTTTGGCATACTGATAGATTTTCTAAACCGCATTCCTATGATTCTAGTAAATCTTTAAATTGAGCTAATGTGTTTGTTATGTCTTTCTGTGAACTGTCGAATTTGTCCATTCGCTTCATCAACTCTTTTTGGCCCGCGAGTACCTCGATAAGTAGGCTGCGATCACTCAAGTTTTCTGATGATGATTCTTTGCCACGCACAGACTCACTAGATCCCTTGAGTCCAGGATTCGACTCAACGTCACCGCACAGGGATAATAAATCCAGTAAGTGCAGGCAAATCACAACAATACGCTGTAGACATATGTATGTATGTATGTATGTATGTATGTATTGATTGATTGATTTGTGGGGTTTAACGTCCCAAAACCACCATTTGATTATGAGAGACGTCGTAGTGGAGGGCTCCGGAAATTTTGACCACCTGGGGTTCTTTAATATGTATGTATGTATGTATGTATGTGTGTATGTATGTATGTATGTATGTATGTATGTATGTATGTATGTATGTATGTATGTATGTATGTATGTATGTATGTATGTATGTATGTATGTATGTATGTATGTATGTATGTATGTAGTCACTGATGGCACATACCCGCTCTAGAACGGGCATGTGCCACAGGAGTTAAGAGATGGGAGATGGCGGTACTTGAAGTGTTCACTAGATGGACACACGAACGGACTGACAGACAGACTAGCCGACGGACAGATAGAAGGACGGACGCATGGACGGACGCATGGACAGACAGGCGGACAATTGGATTGACGCACGGGTGGTCGCGCAGATGGACAGATTCAAGAACGATGGGTCGGACGAAAGCATGGAGGGGCTGACGGACGCTTTGCCCCACTTATCATCAGTCAGTCCATGGATATTTTATTTTCGATTCGAGAGTCGATTTCGCGGACCCAAAGGTGAAAACTACTGTATTACATACTAAATGTTATTTCGTTCCTACGTGGATGAATGTACTTTGCGAGCATCAGGAATTGGAGTCACGGCAAATGAAACGAGGCTCTTCATCATTCTAGTGTACACTATGCATTTCTTGATAAGATATCAGCTGTGACTCAGCCTGTGATATCAGCCTTGGCCAACTTTTTACGATGAAGGGGTACCTTTCTTTGCTTTTCTTTTCTGGTTCTGCACAGTTTCATTTGTTTCTACTACGGATTCAATACGAATGGATAGTATGACCCTGAATAGCATAATGAGTTGGTTACCTGCGCACCACCAAGCTCAAAAAGAAATTCTTTCATAATAATATTATCTTCAAGTTCTCTTGTTTCGCTGAAATACATTTTGCTTCCCAGTAATGGGAGAACTATTTAGCGAAATCACCAAAGATTATTTTGTGAAAAGCCGCGGTTCACCCAAGTCAGCTTCCTGGCCCAAGATAATTCCAAGGCGAAACCCGTGTGCTTCAGCGCCTAGTATACACACACATATACGTTAAAGATTTGTCTGTTCGAACTATTTGGCACTGCGTTCGGTCAGTTTGTTCACAGTGCCTTTTGCTGCGCAAGTTGATATGTGATCACGATAATAATTGATTTTGGTGGCAGCGCTGTCCGCCGCTGCCGCTCACTTTAGCCTCCATCGCACTTTGCGACAAAATCGGCGATACTTGTAGTAAGCGCTTAAAACCTTAAAGCAGAGAACCTGGATGATTCGCAAGAGTAATCTGGTTATCTCCAAGTTTTTTGGGGGCGGGGTTGGGGGCGGGGGGCGTTGGCTAGGATGCAGGTTTTTTCTAGGTTCCGTCTAAATCGTTGCTACTCTATTGATATAGCTGTTGCTACGTTTCTTTTACGTTGATTCTTGCCGCAGAGATTTTGAAATTTAACGACTAGTGGTCACAGACACCACGTTAGCACATCGTCGTCGCGGTCGGCCTTTCATCTCGTCGGGGTCCTCACGCCACCGCCGTTGTCTTTCCCCTTCCCTAGAATTCGCTCGTTTTACTTACACGGTGTCTTCGATTGGACGCCGTTCCTTCGCAGTTATTTCTTTACTCAAGGCCAGTGAAAGTTGTGAGTAGCCAAATTGAACCAATTTATTTAGAACTTATTCATTTATGATGATCATAGCTTTTGGACAGGCAGTAAAGAGAGAGAGAGAGAGAACTTTTTATTGAAATGCAGAGATTAGGCAGTAGAAATTTATGTGGCACATATCCGTTTGTTGGGATAACTATTGCCGTCTTCATTTTCACTAGACATATGGCAAGTAGATTGATTTGTCCCTTTATTCTGCTGCACGCCAACTCTTGATGAGAGTTTTTGCGTAGCGGGTGAGCAATCAACAATTTTCTAAGTATAATCCCTGCTTTAAAAAGCACATAAAAATGGCCCACCTTTCCACGCTCCCAGCGTGCACGGTAAAGCTACTAGTCGCACTATTTTATTGTGATAGCAATTATGTGAACAGTCTCGGCTGGTATTTTGCCGTTGGCGCCGCTGTGATTCAGTATATATATATATATATATATATATATATATATATATATATATATATATATATATATATATATATATATATATATATATATATATAAGGGGAAGCATGCGCTTCTACTCTCTCTGGTGAGAGAACATCGCCTTTCTGGCCGCGGTCGCCGGTGCGCGCGCTTATCTCATGAGTGAACAAAGGTGGGGGGTGGTGCTTATGGGTGCCGCGCTATTGACACAAACACACACACACACACACACAGACAAAATGGTCCCAGGAGTGTACATGGAGTGGCCGTGCTCTCTTAGACCAGCGTTTTGTAGAGTTACGCAAGATCGGATCTGAATGAGTTGACTACCAGCCTCACTTGCAAACTTTCAAACTTTCAAACTTTATTTATTTACCAAACAAAAACTGTAAAGTCGCCAACGCTAAAAGCCGTGAGAACGGCTTGACAAAGGCCTTTGTGACCTATACATGCTCATGTCAATAGTGTGGAAAGGATTAGAGGTACATAACTTGCAAGTGCTAATAGCATTGCATGTGCTCGAGTTCGCAAACCAATGCAGTTCATCGCAATCACATTCACTTATTCACCTTTTCGGTATGCGAACCATATCAACCGCAGCGCTATGGCAGCTATTGTCACACCCATGCTACAAAGGGCTATATACAGGCTGAATTAATCAAAATCGGTGGATTTTGTGATGCTGCAGAATGCGGAATAGTTAAAGGCAAACCAAGATTGCCCGCATTTCGGCTAGATGACACCACTGCCATTGCTTTTGTTGATTTTATTTTTTATATGCCTAAAGACTCCCTAAAGCAACGAAGTGTTCCGAGCAACCATGTGAATCCAGTTTCATTTGATGGCTGAGCATCACGTACCGAAAGTCTACTTCACTCATCGTCTGTAAATTGTATACGCGACGGTGTTATGATAGGCTTCAACGTGGTAGTAGCTAGAAATTTGCTTTCACCACGACGAACGCTCTAAAACTGAATACCAACTGCGGGAAAGGAAGTCTCATACTAAGAAACGTGCCCCGCCGTGGTGGTCTAGTGGCTAATGTACTCGGCTGCTGACCCGCAGGTCGCGGGATCGAATGCCGGCTGCGGCGGCTGCCTTTCCGATGGAGGCGGAAACGCTGTACGCCCGTGTGCTCCGATTTCAGTGCGCGTCAAAGAACCCCAGAAAGTGCAAATTTCCGGAGCCCTTAACTACGGCGTCTATCATAGTAATATGATGGTTTTTGGACGTTAAACCCCACCCAACAATCAACCAAGAAACGCGTTTCCGCGACGTTTCATGCATAGCGCCATATAGTTTAACAGCAAAATGGTGCGCCGTCTGCAATAGGCCTTCCGGTTCGAGACTGAACTATTTGCTGTTTGAAGGTGTGTTCTGTTTGTTCTACTTGGAAAAGAAACACGTGCTCTCCTGATACTCATTTAATACCGGTTTTCTAGTGAATGTGTACTTGAATTTGTTTATAAATAGAAACAAAATATTTTTAATTTACATAATCAAGCGCAAAAGTATGAATGGGCAGCACAGGCAGCCGTGAGATCTCAGTCTCGAGGCCAGCATGTGAGTGTAGTTTTGGTGATGCTTTAAATGACTCAGTGATATTTAAAAAATTAGCTTCATCAATGTTTTCCCTGCGCAAACAAAAGTTACCTCTGGATTACGCGAGCACGTGTTGTCAAATGCTAACATATTCGTGCATTACCGAATAACTTTATTTAAGGGCTCCCAGCTAGATTAGTTCTTCTGACTGAAACAGTACCCCGTAAAGTATGATACTATTTCATATAATACATCGCCTCCTTTCCGTCATATGTTTGTAAACAATTGAGTGCGTAATAGGCCAGCAGAACAAAGTGGTCGCTCAGTTATAAGTATTGTAGGACGTAAAACGACCATCGTTGTTTCTGAAGCGATTAGTTGCATGGCAGTTCGTCTGGTTCTCATGCGTGAAGTGTCAATGCCTTTTGTAAAACTTCAAAAACAAATGTACCTCTAGAGCACTGAAAGTCGCTTGCTTGAAACACAACTTTTGGGTGCCTGCGAGAACGCCAACTCCCTCAAAATAACACACAGAGAAGTGAAAGAACAGCCAGGACATGTCCAGCGCTGTTTTCAACTACATTAACAAATATTTCTTCATGGTCTCTTCCCTACACTGAAACGAAAATATTATAATTGCAGCGGTGAAGTAAATAAATAGTTTGATGATATCGCGACAAGCAAGCAGATTAGACGGATACTTCGTGACACAAAATAGTGCTGCAGATATTTATATGCCAGAAAGCATGACAAAGCAAGCACCTCTAGCACCTCATATGTCTCTGTTACCTCATTAACACCATTAAGCAGAGTGCAGCTCTTAAGAAGCTGTCAAGAATTATCTGTTAACCTGTCCGCTATAGTTCAACGCCCAGTGCAAATGCGTGCGCGCCCCGCGATGTAATCTCAAAGAGTGTGCGGTGCCACTCGTTACCCAATCTGCGCATGCAGAAAGGAAGGAAAGCACGCGGGCCCGTTCGATGATTGCAGAGCTTACCCTGGCTATACTCGGAATAATGAAACTGCACCATCAACGAACAAGAGCGTGCACACCTAGTAACGTAACCCAGTTAGCCGGGCTCTGTCGTATTAGTAGATTGCTTCACGGGCAAGGCTCGTGCACTCCCAGACAACCATTGTGTTAGAGATTAAAAATTGTTGCGTCATACGGTAAATACATTTACCCATTTCCGGCATTGTTTGGGCATGCAGTGACTACCCAGGATGTGCGATGGTGAGGTGTTTCCGCTTTGGTTCGTAATCGCGTTTAACATACTTGATGAATATAATTAACTACGACAACGTAAGCACCGCACGATGTGGGTTAGACCAGCGTTGATCGCGCCATGAATACTTAACAGAGCACCTTGTGGTGACACGTGTAGTTAACACGAGAGCACGCTTAACGGCTTCTACTGCAGAAAACAATGCTCGTTAAGTAAGCGAAAAAAATATAGGAAACAGTGGGGGTGTAAGATTTACTCTGACAAGCAAATGAAATTGATACGAGTCGAACTAGGTGATCCTTTTTCTGTATGCTACGTTACGTGTTTATATCTTGCTATGAGTCAACTGAACAGAAGGTATCGAGAGGTAGTTGGAAAGATCTTTCCACATGCACCGTCTTAGCTGCAATTGAGACAGTCGACATCTCTGCATGAACAGTCGACAGCAAGCTTTACTCGAAAGCCTCGACGCTTGACCTGAAGTACTTTGACTGATGCCAGCCACGAAGTGATATATCGGTACGCTTGGATAGCATGGATGGGTAACATATCAGCATCAGAACTCAAAGCTATGCGGTGCCTGCATTCATAAACGTCTGGAGAACAAGCTGCACAGTATTCGTCGTAATCTAGTTGACGACTGCACATGTAGGTTTCTACTGTACATACACTTGAAATTGCTAGCCTATAGGAAGTAAGTAGCTGCACAGATTTGCCTTGCATTGCAGGAAATATTTAAAAGAATATACGTTTATGTTTTGCTGACATTGTCTGTTTATTCAAAGTGGATAATTGGGCCAGTGGATGATCCATGGTGCATGTACAACTTCGTGACAAAGGCCGAGGACGACTAAAAGATGGGGACCACGTTTGTCCCCGTCTGTTTGTCGTCCTTTTCCTCTGGCAGGCAGTACACGTGGATTTCCCCTTTCTTAACGCGAATAGCATTACTTTAATCTCAGCGGAATGGCCTATTTGTCCTATTGTTGACGACATTTGCATATACACTTACGCGTATACGCTAGCTAGTTACGTTAGCGACTTACACGTGTATTCCACGCGTTATGCATAAATAGCTACAAATAAAGTAACAGTCATCCATAACATTCATTGCTCGTAACGACTCAAATAATTACGTTGGATTCACTACGACAAATAGAACAACCAACGACAACCTACAAGCTGACGTATTTCAGTGTTGCTGTCATCATCATCATCATCAGCAGCAACAGCAGCAGCAGCAGCAGCAGCAGTAGCCTCACTACGTCCACTGCAGGGCGAAGGCCTGTCCCATGATCCGCCAACCAACACAGTCTTGTGCTCTCTGCTGCCGTGTTATACCTGCGAACGTTTTAATGCTGTCGGCCCAACAGTGTCTCGCAACTTTCTGCCTCCGCTTTGTGCGTTTGCCTTCTCTGGGAATCAAGTCAATTACCCTTCATTACCAGTGAATTGCCTGTCTACGTGATACGTTCCCGGTTTATTTTCATTTCCTCCTCTTGATTTCAACAATGATGCCCTTAACCCCAATTCGCTCTCTTGCCAACTTTGCTCTCGTCTTGCCTCTTAATGTGACACGTATTATTTTCCTTTCTATCGCTCGCTGCGTCATCCTCAATTTAAGCTAACCTTCTTTGTAAGCCTCCATGTTCATGCTCCGTGGGTACACCGGCAAGTCAGAGATGTTATACACCTTTCTCTTGAGGGTTACTGTCAGATTACAACTCATGATTTGAGAATACTTGACGAAAGTTATCCACCCCATCCTGATTCTTCTAGTTATTTCGCTCTGATGGTTCGGCTCCATGTTTGCTACCTGTTCTGAGTGGATAATACTATACAACTTCCAGTGTCTCTCCACCTATCGCAAGTGCTGTTTGCTGCCTAAGCTTTTGCACATTACCTTAGTGCGTAATATTTTTGCCACCTACATTTTTTATTTCCGTGTCCAGTTCAGTAACTATGAGCTGTAATTTGCTCCTGAATTACTCATCAACAGAATGTCATCAGCTGTTAAAAGTTACTAAAATACTCTCTATTAACCCTTCTCCCAAACACTTCTCAATCTAAGGCCCTGAAAACCTTGCTTGAACGCGCTATGAATAGTACTGGAAAGATCGTCTCTCCCTGCATTCATCATCATCATCATCATCAGCCTGGCTACGTCCACTGCAGGACAAAGGCCTCTCCCATGTTCCGCCAGTTAACCCGGTCCTGTGCTTGCTGCTGGCAATTCATACCTGCAAACTTCTTAATTTCATCTGCCCACCTAACCTTCTGTCTCCCCCTAACCCGCTTTCCTTTTCTGGAATCCAGTTTATTACTCTTAATGACCAGCGGTTATCCAATCTACGCGCTACATGTCCGGCCCATGTCCATTTCCTCTTCTTTATTTCAACTATGATATCCTTAATATCCCGTTTGTCCCCTAATCCACTCCGCTCTCTTATTGTCTCTCAAGGTTACACCTACCATTTTTCTTTCCGTTGCTCGCTGCATCGTCCTCAATTTAAGCTGAACCCTCTTTGTGAGTCTCCAGGTTTCTGCTCCGTAGCTAAGTACCGGCAAGATACAGCTGTTATATACCTTCCTCTTAAGAGATAATGGCAATCTACCTGTCATAATTTGAGAGTGCTTGCCGAATGTGCTCCACCGCATTCTTATTCTTCTAGTTAATTCAATCTCGTGGTTAGGCTCTGCGGTTATTACCTGCCCTGAGTAGACATAGTCTTTTACAACTTCAAGTGCACTATTACCTATCTCGAAGCGCTGTTCCTTTCCGAGGTTGTTGTACATTACTTTCGTTTTCTGCAGATTAATTTTAAGACCCACCTTTCTGCTCTCCCTGTGTAACTCCGTAATCATGAGTTGCAATTCGTCCCCTGAGTTACTCAGCAATGCAATGTCATCGGTGAAGCGCAGGTTACTAAAGTATTCTCCATTAACTCTTATCGCTAACTGTTCCCAGTCTAGGCTTCTGAAAACCTCCTGTAAGCACGCGGTAAATAGCATTGGGGAGGTTGTGTCCCTCTGCCTTACATCCTTCTTGATTGGTATTCTGTTGCTTTCTTTATGAAGCACTATGGTAGCAGTTGATCCCCTGTAGATTTCTTCCAGAATGTTTATATATACTTCATCTACGCCCTGATTCCGCAGTGTCTGCATGACGGCTGATATTTCTACTGAATCAAACGCCTTCTTGCAATCTATGAAGGCTATGTATAGTGGTTGGTTATACTCTGAGCATTTCTTTATTACCTGATTGATAGTATGAATGTGGTCAATTGTTGAGTAGCCTGTTCGAAATCCTCCTTGTTCGTTTGGTTGATTGAATTCTAATGTTTTCTTTACTCTGTTAGCAATTACCTTTGTAAATAGCTTGTGCCCTACAGAGAGCAAGCTGATCGGCCTGTAATTCTTGAAGTCCTTGTCATCTCCTTTCTTATGTATTAAGATGATGTTAGCGTTCTTCCAAGACTCTGGTACCCTTCCCGTCAGGATACACCTCGTAAACAGGGTGGTTGGTTTTTTTAACACAATCTGTCCTCCATCTTTCAGCAGATCTGAAGTTACCTGATCCTCACCAGCAGCTTTGCATCTTTGCATGCTCTCCAAAGCTTTTCTGACTTCTATCATTAAAGGTGGGGTGTCGTCTGGGTTACTGCTAGTTCTTATAGTATTAAGGTCGTGGTTGTCTTGGCTACTGTACAGATCTCTGCAAAACTCCTCCGCTATTTCAACTATCCTAACCTATTGGTAGTTATTTTGCCTTCTTTGTCCCTTAGTGCATACATCCTACTTTTGCCTATCCTAAGTTTCCTCTTCACTGCTTTGAAGCTTCCTCCGTTTTTCAGAGCGTGTTCAATTCTCTCTATGTTATACCTTCTTACATCGCATACTTCACGTCTATTAATCAACTTCGAAAGCTCTGCCAGTTCTATTTCGTCTGTTGTATTTGACACTTTCATGGTTTGACGCTTCTTAAATAGGTTCTTCGTTTCCTGGGAAAGCTTGCCAGTGTCCTGTCTAACTACCCTGCCTCCAACTTCCACTGCACACTCCGTAATGATACTCGTCAGATTATCATTCATTGTATCTACGCTAAGGTTGGTTACCTCACTAAGAGCCGAGTACCTGTTCTGCAGCGACACTCTGAATTCCTGTACTTTCTCTCTCAGTGCTAGCTCATTGATTGGCTTCTTGCGTATCAGTTTCTGTCGTTCCTCTTTCAAGTCTAGGCGAATTCGAGACGGTACCGTTCTATGGTCACTGCATCGTACCTTGCCAACCACTTCCACATCCTGCACGATTCCTGGGTGTGCGGTCATTATAAAGTCTATTTCGTTCTTATTTTCGCCATTAGGCCTCCTCCATGTCCACTTGCGGTTTTCTCGTTTTCGGTAGAAGGTATTCAAAATTCGCAAATTATTGCGTTCTGCGAATTCTACTAGTAGCTCTCCCTCTGGCGTTTCTAGTGCCGATGCCATAATCTCCTACTGCCTGGTCTCCAGCCTGCTTCTTCCCTACCTTTGCATTAAAGTCGCCCTTCACTATAGTATACTGGGTTTTTACCTTACTCATTGCCGATTCCACGTCTTCATAGAAGATTTAAACTGAAGCTTCATCATGGCTGGATGTAGGCGCGTAAGCCTGTACTACCTTCATCTTGTATCTTTTATTCAGTTTAATTACAATACCTACCACCCTTTCATTAATGCTATAATATTTCTCTATGTTGCCAGCTATGTTTCTGCGAATTAGGAACCCCACTCCCAGTTCTCTTCTGGGTGCCAAGCCCCGATAGCAAAGGACGTGCCCATTCTGTAGCACCGTATAGGCCTAATCTGTCCTCCTAACCTCACTGAGCCCTATTATATCCCATTTAACACCCTCTAGCTCTTTGAATAGTACAGCTTGACTTCCCTCACTAGATAAGGTTCTAGCGTTAAACGTTGCCAAGTTCAGGTTCCAATGGCGGTCTGTAGTCCAGAGATTTTTAGCACCCTCTGTTGCAATGCAGATCTGACTGCAGCCGTAGTCAGTTGCTTCGCAGCTGCTGAAGACGGAGGGCCGTGAGTTATTTGGCGTATCCATGTGGGAGGTAGTGGCCAGATACTGCACCAGGGTGGCCAATCCTTCTCTGGTGAGGGAGTTCGTTCTCGGCGGTGGTTACCGGTGAGGCCGCACATCAGGGCTCCTAATGTAGTTCCATGAACACGCGATTTTTTTTCTCGGTTGGGAACTGCGCGGCACCGGGCACGTGGTCCGACTGTTGTTGTTTTCACAGATTCACACTGTTTTCCGCTCCTAAAATTTAAATTTTTCGTTTGCAATAGCAGTATTTGTAGCGGTTGAACTCCTTGTATTTTCACGAACCAATAGACACCACTCTGACCCTCCTAGGACCAAAATTGCTAAAGTTATAGGTAGATATGTGCAGAGCTCACTTACCCGTGCTGCTGACGCGGCCGCTCCCGCTCCCGCAGTTGGAATAATCTGTGCTTATTGGCTAAGAGGTGGAGGAGCAGTTCCGGTGGGCTTAATTCGCTGTGGAAGCTGTTTCGCCAAACCTAGCTCAAGCAGTGACAGCAGTCCGGCAACACTGAGTGTGTCTTTTGAATAAGTCTCTTTCGACGCTCTCAGTTGAATTGGGCGCTCGCGGTTTTTTCTACGGCTATCTCTGGATTCTAACGACTCAATTGAGACCTGATTTGTCGTCGAGGGGTGTGTAAAAGCCGAGATATGACTCGTTGTCCTCAAAGTGGCTTGGTCCCACACAAGATGGCGGCCCCCATATGGTCATAAGGTGGGAAAATTGCTTGTGGGTTTGTTTTCGCCGGTCAGAAACTGGTAATATTGAGCTCAGAGCCCGAAATCTTCCTTCTGCGTGAGTTAATAATGTTACCAATATTTGTTGTGTTTTTTTGCCTTTTCATTCCATCTTTGAGCACGAGGTGGCAGGTGCTAAAGTCCCCTGTCAACATGGCAGCCCCCATAGGGCAGATACACGTGTTACTCACAGTTAATTTTTCTTGATGAAAAACCGTTTTTCGCCGCAGATTCAAGATAAGATGGTAGCGGCGAGGCTCCGGAACGTCCCAAGAAGAATTGAGGGTGGTTTTCCAGGTGCGTAGTAGCTTTTCTTGCGGAATTCCTGATTTGATCGAATTGGAGCTAGTGGCTGCTGTTGTTAGGCCTAACCGAAGTATGAGTCGTTCATTTCTAAAGTTGTAACTGATTTGGGTGGCTAAACCGTGCTCCTCGAAGTGCTCCGAAGCCTCATAAAACCATGCGAGGAAATTTAGATTATTACTCACAGTTTTGAGGGAGATTTTGAAGTCCGAATGCTGAGCTGTTGTGAAACCGCTCAACCAACCCGGGCCCCCTGGTGGCCGCTCCCCCGCATTACACTGTCCTTTATCACAATTTTGTCGTTTTCTTTGTAGTGAAATATGGTGGCTGTGGATCTACTGCAGATGTCTTCAGTGTGTTTATGTAAGGTTCGTCGATGCTTTGATTCCTTAGTGACTGCATTACTATTGATGCCTCAATTTAGTCGTACACCTTCTTGCGATCTCAGGAAACAAAGCATGTGGGTTGGTTGTATTCCGTGCATTTATCTATCACATTAATAATAGCATGAATATGGCGTATGGTAGAGTAGCCTGTATAAAATCTTGCTTGGTCTTTTGGTTGATTGAATTCTAACGTATCCTTAACTTTATTAGCTATTTTTTGTAAATAGTTTGTAGAGACCAGTTATTAAGCTGTTCGACCTGTATTCCTTGGCGTCTACTTTTGTGTTGATTAAAGAGATTTTGGCATTATTCCAAGATTCTGCGACCTTTCCCGTCAAGAGACACTTCGTATCACGAGTCTTTATAACATTGTTTGTTCGTCATCTTTCAGCAGATATGTTGTTACCTTATCTTCACCAGCGGTGTTGCATCTTTGCATTCTTTCTAGGGCTTTTATTTCTTCCCCTGTAGCTACTGGCAGAATTTCCGATTCCTCTGGGCTATTATCAATTCATACATCTTCCTGGTTGTTTCGGCTTCTCTGCTGCTCTCTGTAGAACTCCTTCGCCACCTCAACTCTCTTATGAATAGTAGTTATGACATTGACTTGCATGTCCCTTTATGCACACATCTGATTTTTGCCTCTGCACTAGGTGGCTTTAGCAGCTTTTAGGTTTGTGGCGCTTTTTACAGCGTTCTCAATTCCCTCCATGTTGTACTTTCTGATGTCGGCTATCTTACGCCTTCCAATTGAATTCGGAAGCGCCAGCATATTTGTCTATCTGGTTGTTTGCACTTTAGGGTTTCATTCTTTGTCCCCTCTTAAACAGATTTTTCGTCTTCTGAGATAGTTTGCCAGTTTCCCGTCTAATGGCTGTACCTCCAACTTTCATTGCACACTCTTTGTTGATACTAGTAAGATTATGATTCATTATGTCAATGCTAATTTCGCTTACCTCGTCTAGAGCCTGGAATCTATTCTGAAGCGAAATTCTAAATTCCTGTGCTTTCCTTCTCAATGCTACCTAATGGGCTTGTTGCGTATTAGTTCATACCTTTGCTTTTTTTTAAATATCGGTGAGTACGAGTTTTTACTAATCTACAAACACTGCATCGGGTCTTGCCAACTATTTTTACGTGCAAATTAATGACAGAGTGTGCAGAAAGAATGAAATATATTTCATTTTTGGTTTCACCATTAGGTCTTCGGCATGTACAGTTCATGTTAGCCTATTTTCGCAAAAACGCAATCAAGATCCGTAAATATTTACGTTCATGATATTGTGCCACTTATTAAAATATTTTTTGGTTAAAGAATTGGTCAATATTTATGCGAAGTGTCTGCTGCTTCACAGTTCTTGCGTGATAGTTGTCAACAGCCTCAAATCCAGACAAATGTGGGAGACATGTGTGAGAGTTCGCATGGCCAGTCTTACAAACGAATATATATGTTCACGCAGAAGAATTTAGAACACAGCAATCAGCACAAGGCTAGCCCATGTTTAAAATAGAGTTTGCTAGACAACAAGCATGATTCTTTATTTTAACTCCTGTTTTTTACTGTGCACAATATTGTTTTTTTAATCACAGCTTGCTTTATATCTGCTTTTTCTCTTTCTTATGTTAGATTATTCCGTGTTATAGATGCTTCGTTTACATGAAGCACCATTGGTAGTATTGAAATTGCCCTTTTTGTCTGCACAATATTGTGTTCTTATCTATTCGCAGAACTTTCTGTAAGTTCCGCAAATGATGTATACTATATATTATTTTGCCAATATGTGCAAAACTCAGTGCACTGTATCCAACCTTGCTAATAACCTCACGTATGGTCAGTTCATAACAATAAATGAAATATTAATTTTATATAACTGATATCTTACGTGCGGAGCATTCTTGAGAGCATGAAAATAATCCGCTCTGCTTTCTGCATTAAAGTATATATGAATTTCTGTGGTCTGCTAACAGCCAAAGAACCGCAACGTCTTCCTGAAAAAAAAAACTTGATAGGTTGGGTAAGCTGTACTGACATAGCCTCCCATTTTTCCGTATGCAATACACCCCTATTATTTCTTTTGGATTTTTTTCCTTTTGTGTGGCCTCCAAAATTTGCTACAGTACATTCAGGCTAAAATTCACACACCTTGAACTGCGTCACCATCAGGCTGTCAAAACCGTTTTTTACATTGAGACGGTGTTGCCAGACCCTCTCGCTGAAAACCTTTCTCGCTTGGGCCCATATATATCCCTCGGCGAAACAACCGTGAGTGCAACATGAACATAGCATGTAGTCATGTTTTACAAGACATGCATTTCATGATTATTATTATTGAACGGGTCATTCCTCTACATCGTCTGTTTACGTCACGTGATACCAAATTTGGTATATGTGGAGCTAGCGAAACAGCTGCGAGTGGGCTACGAGCATAGCTTGTAGTCATGTTTTACATGATACGCATGTCATAATTATCATGTTTAGACATGTCATTCACCTTAGTCTTCTATTCACGTGACGTAAAACGAATTTTGGTGTACTTGTAGCTAGCAAAACGGCTGCGAGGCGCTTTGAGCGTAGCATGTTGTCATGTTTTACATGACACTCATGTCATGATTACCAATTTCACACCAGTCATATATATTCATCATTCTTTCACATCCCATAATACAAAATTTGGTGTATGTGAAGCTGGCAAAACTACCACGAGCGCACCTTTGGCATGGCATGTAGTGATGACTAGTCATAACATCAAAATCATGACAAGCCTCCCGTAATTTTCCCGTTAGGGCTAAAAAATGCCCCAATCTGAAGGGAATCATGAGGAAGCGTGAATGCATTGCTTAGCGTCTATAATGGCGTTTCGCACGTGAGAACCCAGCGTTGCATAAACTGCCACAAGATTCCCTTTCCGGCCGTGCCATTGCGCCACAAAGGTTTGAGTTTTAGTTTGAGCATTCTTGTGAGAAGGTCGGGTATTTGTTTTGTTATTCGGGAGTGCTTTCTTTAGCAGTTTTTAGGGTCAAATTGTGTGCGGGCACGGCTATTGCGCATACGTCCATCTGTTGGCAGTTCTTCAGAAAGAAAAATACACGCCTAGTTTAGAAATTGATCGTGTTTATTCAGACAGCAGTACCTAAAATTTTTATAAATTAGCTACACAGGTGTTTTTAGGTACTACATTGCCTCTCTGTTGAAAATTGGAGAAATGAATGCATAACGTTGAGTATGTATACAAACTGCAGTGTATTGTGTGTTTTATTTCGAAAATAATATTGCTATGTAGAAACAAACACCATCGCATCGAGCAAGCCATAAAAAAGATATACAATATTCGCAAGCAGAATCATTGTCAACACGAACATTTTAACACATCAGTAAAAATTTTAAATATTGTAAAAAGTTTATGACCTTTTTAATTTACTTATTTATCTATTTACAGGTGCTGTTGACAGATTGTATCCGTTACATAGGTGGGGCATAAATATAATCTTTGTTCACATGAAATATCATGGCACATAATATACAAAAATCTAAAAACCACAATGTGTCGTTACATTATAAACAGTGAACAAAATCTGACCTTATAACTATCATACTAAGCATGAAGAAGCAATGCACAGGTGAAAATAAATACAAAACTTTTCCATTACAATATTTTGCTTCATCATCTACATTATCCATACATCATTCACTGCACAACATTAAGCATCACAATACTAAATTGTGAATGTCACACGAAATTTGGATGAGTTAGTACATTCAATGAAATTTAAAAAAAATAGCTAGAATTCAAAAAGATTTACTTAAAAGATTTTGTAGTTTTGAATTCAATTTTTTTAGTTTCACAATTCTGTACATCCTTTTATGGTTCTTGGAAAATAAAAGTAAGCGTATGCGTTCACACGAGATATGGGGATTTCAAAGTTGCTGAGGCAGTGACTTCGTAGGTTCTGGACAGGTTGCGGAACGAGGTACTGCGCCACATCAAAGTTAAATGTATTTTGAGAACACAAACGCAAGAATTTTAGTCTGGCTGCACGGCGGTGTTCCAGAAGGGTGGGTAGTTGTTTTAGTTGTTGTAGCATCTCTGTTACTGAATTGCTTCGAGAGTGTCTTTAAAGAATAAATCTAGCCGCTCTTTTTTGTACTCGCTCAACCTGATTGACTGATATGTGGGGTTTAACGTCCGCAAACTACCATATGATTGTGATAGACATTATAGTGGAGGGCTCCGAAAATTTCGACCACCTGGGGTTCTTTAACGTGCACCCAAATCTCACCACATGGGCCTACGGAATTTTTGCCTCCTTCGAAAATGCAGCCGCCGCAGCGAGAATTCCATCCCATGACCAGCGGTTGAGCAACTCACTCAGCTTTACTGATTAGTCCTTACTGATAAGGGTCCCTTATTATAGTTGCATATTCTAAAGTAGGTGTTACTATAGCTACATAGGCTGTTCACTTTACTCGGTATCGATGTAAGAATCAGCGTGAATAATCAGACAAGCTGTAAAGAAAGTAACATGAAAACCAAAACTCCCTAAGTATTGCTCTTAAAAACAATCTAGCTCTCACTGCCCACGACGGCAAGGTTATAGCAACGTATCAAGCAACGTCATCAACACAACGAACTCCTATTTCTTGGCCATTGATGCGATGTAGCTCCTTGACTCCTTGTTTCTGTTGGTTGTGGTGAAATCAGGGTGGGTGTTTCTCGGTAGATTTTACATGCATCTTCGGAGGAAGTTGATGTCATTTCTTCTCATTACGGTGGAGCGTAGTGGAGTTGCCTCCTGATGCCACGTGCTGCCACGGTAGTCTAGTGGCTAAGGTACTCGGCTGCTGACCCGCAGGTCGTGGGATCAAAGCCCGGCTGTGGCGGCTGCATTTCCGATGGAGGCGAAAATGTTGTAGGCCCGTGTACGCAGACTTGGGTGCATGTTAAAGAACCCCAAGTGGTCAAAATTTCCGGAACCCTCCACCACGGCGTCTCTCATAATCATAGGGCGGTTTTGGGACGTTAAACTTCACAAATCAATAAATCAATGCTGACGCCATGGCCATTTTTAGTGGTGGTGAGCCTGCGGTTTTGTGATGATAAATGTGCGTGACTTCATTTATATATGTATGCTTCATTAGTTCGGCTTGAACACGGAACTATAATGCTTAAGAATAGAACCTTCAGTATTCTAGGTGTTGATATCACCATTTTTAAAATTTTCTATGTAACAAGGGCACACGCCTGACCCAAGATAGCTAACAACACGCTACCACGGAAAGCTATTGGCCGTCAGTAAAAGCCAAAGAGAGAGTGCCTTTCGTGAGCCCAGCCGATGCAGAAGGAGAACAGAGGGGAGAGGGCATTACCACTCACTCACGACACGTTCGGTTAGTATTCCACAGGAGGAGGAGAGGAGAGTATCACTCTACCCATGAGTTCTGCCCTTCTCTTCGGCTCCCTCTTCACTTGCGCGCAGAGAAGGAAATAATAGGAGGAGGAGGTCACGATGTCCCGTTGGCTATTGCGAATCACTCCACATAATTGCATGCACCTGCGGCCAATGACAACCTAAACCGTGACCATTAGGAGCTCGTTGAGAACTCGTCTGAGCCGGCGAACCCTTGTTGCGAAGCGCGGCACCGATGACGTTATGAAGGGCGCCACGAATCTAACAGCTGACTCCACTGTTTCTAAAGACGGCGACGCCAACATGATCCCGAAGGCGCCACTGCTTCGAATTCCGCCGGGAAGGTCACGAGTTGTTTGGTAGCGTAGGTTTCTCAGCTCGCGACTGCTTCAGTGCAGATCTGATAGACGAGCAGACGAGACGACGGTGAGTTAAACAAGGTTTATGTACAGCATATACACATAGGCGTTACAAATTTGGCACAGGGGCTGACAGCTTAGAGAACCGAAGAGCCGAGCTCCCATCTCTAACACATAGGTCTACTGCTCGCGACGCGCCGCAGGGCTTTTTTTATATGCACCGGGTGGATTCTTTGAGTAACAAAATGTCCAACCAGAAGCGCCGCTGGTCGTGAGGTCACACTCCTCCAATGGGGTTGCCGCTGGGCCGCGTTATCATTGAATCTGGAGCCGCTGCGCTGCACGTGGCTGCATCCAAGGACGAGTGACGTCGCCACGTATTGCGTCAGACTCGCCAGACAGGAAGGCGCCGGCTCGCTGGCTGAGGTGACTCACTGCACGTGCATGGCAGGAAGGCACCATCGCGTGATGACGCCGTTGAGTTGTTCATCGCGTCAGGCGGGCTGGCGTGCTGGTCTTGACACAGATTGCCTTTTTCAGAGGCATAGACGTTCACTGTGGACTCGCAGGCATAACACCCTGCACCCGGCTTGAAGCGTGAGATGTCTTTTGTGTGTCAAGTCTTCGCAAGGCGACGAAACGAAAACGGCTAACCTGGTGGCTACTGGACTGATAAACAGACAGACAGATGCATGGACGGAGGCACAGGTAGATGCATGAATAGACGGACGCGTGGACGATGCATGGACAAATGCAGGGGAGAACCGGTGAACGCACGGTTGGACGAATGCATGGACAGACTGACGAATGGAGGGACATATGTACGAACGCACAGACTGACGCATGAACGAACACACGGACGCACGGATGGATGACCGCACAGATGGAGGCACGGACGGACGGAAGCGCGGACAGACTGATGGATGCTTCGCTCCACTCGTCATCATGCAGTCCTTGGATATTGTGATTTTTGTGGTACAACGCTTGCAACCTTGAAACCGTCAATAGAAGAACCGCCATCCAGTAGACATTTGAAGGGCTAAACGAGAGGTGGGTACCCTTATGAAAATGGCAACATCCTGAAAGCGTGCTGTATGGTTCCTCGAGGCAACATGAGGGCGCAACCTATATGTCTCCCAACTGTTACAATTCGGCAGCCGTTTTCATGTTGCCTTAAAGCGTCATCCTGTATGTTTTCCATCTGTGACCATCCTGTATATCTCCCAAATGTCGCGATTTGGCCGTCGCTTTTATGTCACCTGAAAGTGTCCGTCCTCTATGTTTGTCATCTGTGACCGTTCTGTATGTCTCATAGCTGTCGCGATTTGGCCGCCGCTTTTATGTTGCCTCAAAGTTTCCGTCCTGCATGTGTCCTGCAAGTAGCGATCTCTTATGCAAGCCAGAAGTTAGGGCTGTTGCACTGTCTGCATGATGCGGCAAAATAGGGCTGCTGTAATTCAAATGTACGTGGACATGTATACGAAACTCAGTAAAATTATTTATTTATTATCGTTTACACTACAGTTTAGAGCATTTTACAGACAGTATTCAAACAGGTAATGTACATTTGTTGGTGGCTGAAGAAAGATAAGATTAACAGATCAGCCCTAACATCACGAAGCTTCAGCACATCATTAACATTTTAAATGTTCAATTTTTCAGCATCTTTCTAGGTAATAGATACTACATTCATTTCTGAAAAACACACTCTTCACAACAGTAACTTCTGATCACAAGGCAAATTCCAAGGCATTCAAAACACTATGGTCTACTTCTATAGGCTGTGCACACCCAAATTAGCCATTTCATGTCCGATATGCGAAGTGTAGCACAGTGACTTAATGGGCTTCGCAGGCTAATAACAAATGTATGCAGCCTTACAGACTAAAATAGGAGGAACAATTATAATTTCACAGTTAACTGAGAATACATGCGAAAGTCAATATATATTGTGAGAAATCAGGAATGTGATAAACAACATCAGCACACACTACCCACAGAAATGCGTGCATGCTAAATAATTATATATTGCAGTAAATTAGGAATGTGTCAAACACAACATCAGAGCACTAGCAGAGGCGCCTGGTTGGCATCAAACTTCTCTAGAAGTTTGAAGTTTGAAGTTTGAAGTTTGAAGTTTATTTTTGCTTCCATTACAGAAACAAGGAGCAGGAGCAAAAGGCTACAAAGGCCTGACAAAGGGCTCCCACTCCTGTTGGCACTCAGCATCAGCGGTACATATGGCAATACAAAATACATCACAGAAATTCATATCAAATTAAAGATCATATAAGCAGTATACAGACCATCTGATGAATAATACATGATAAAAAGATAACATGTAGGTTAAATCAAATCAATCCGGATAAGCAGCCCGGAATACCAAAGAAATATGCACAATAAACAGTCGCAAAATACATAAGATTATTATTATACAGAATAAAATATACTGACTTCAGTAAAATATAACATAGGCAACGAGTGTGAATGGCATTATTCATTTGTGAAAAAAACAAAAACATAACAGTATGACACGAAAAAGATACGCATCATACATATTCCAATTGATGATTTATAATATACAGTTTCATAGATTTTTTCGACATAGTATTAAAATCAAGGGGGCTTAGGTGATTTATTAAATGCGGAACCTGGTAGCCTATATGCTGCCGGCCATAAGCTGTTCGGAACTTCGGTATTACCCTAGTTTCATTGCGTAGAGAATAACGACATTTTGATTGGGGTGATTTAGCTGTGTAGAGCTTGTTCTTTTTTATATGCTGAAATATTCTATAATAGTACATTTGGTTAGCTTTTAGCAAATTGTGTTTAATAAACAAATCATGCGTTCGCAAATCTCGAAGCCTACCTGTGTAGTTTTCAAAGCATCAAAGGACTCTCTTTTGCAATATTATCAATTTCTGATAATTTTTTGAGTATGTTGTACCCCAGACTAGCATGCAATATGTAAGGCGAGAGTAGAACATGGAGTAATATAATACTTTTTTAAGCCAGAGCGGTATCAGATCCCGGATTTTATTAAAGCATCCCGTGATTTTACTCAGTTCAGCGGACAATTTTTCCACATGTGTCGTCCAGGACATATCGCCTCTAAACCATATGCCCAGGAATTTATGAGCCTCTACTTGTTCTATTTGCACATTTTGAAACAGTATTGCTAGCTTAAAATTGATCGGCTTGTTAATAGGGGCAAAAATAATGTATTTTGTTTTATTGACATTGAGTTGCAATTGGTTGCTGTGCAACCACGACATAAGTAGTTTTAAGTAATTATTTATTGAAATTTGTAGCATTTGCAGCGACTTTCCAGCAAAAAATACATTTGTATCATCAGCATACATAATTACACTTTGGGAATATGGTATATAAGCAAGATCGTTTATGTACAAGTTAAACAACAAGGGTCCAAGTATAGATCCCTGCGGGACGCCTTGTAGTATCTTTAATTTCGTAGATTTGGAATTGTTAATAGATACATACTGATACCTGTTTTGTAGATAACTTCGAATCAAGTCATGTGCTATCCCTCTTATCCCACAATCATATATCTTAGTCAACAAAATGGCGTGGCTCACAGAATCAAAAGCTTTTCTTAAATCTAGAAAAAGACCAATGGTGTATAATCTTTGTTCAATGTTATTTATTATTTCATGTTTTATAGAAAGTAATGCTTCTTCACAGGATCTTTTTTTTCGAAACCCATATTGCACGTCAGACATAATAGAGTACTTTTGAACAAAACCATCAACGCGAACGTTTATGACTGTCTCAAAAATCTTTGACATGACTGGTAATACCGATATAGGGCGGTAATTATTAAAAGTGTAGTCTGTGCCACCTTTGTGCACCGGGCACACTCTAGCCAGCTTGAGTGCTTCTGGGAACACACCCTGTTCGAGCATGCAGTTAATGACGTGGGTTAAAGGACTGCAAATTATATCCATTACATATTTCACGGCAGCTGGTTTGATATCGTCGTAGCCTGCAGCTGCATTGTTTTTTAGGTTACGCATGATGTTTGCCAGTTCGTGCTCCGTAGCTGGTGCCAGTACAATAGAATTACTTGAACTGGTTTTTTTTTTATACGCATCTACACTTGGATGTTCATAGCGCACAGTCGAACTGTACTCTCCACTACGAATGAATTGGTGGTTTAACATATTAGCGGCTTCGTCATCATTTAGGATGCCTTGATTTGTAGTTACAACTATTGGCGCTGCGTCATTCTTTCTTTGAGCAAGATTGTTAACCGCCTGCCAGAACTTCTTTTTGTCATTTGCTACTTGGGAGAACAAATTCTCATAATAACAGATTTTAGCATATCTAAGTTCTGCATTGAGCTTATTTCGATATTTTTTGTACTCAGCAAACTTTTGTGGGTCACGCGTCTTAACGAAAGAATGATACATGTTATTTTTAGCGGCAATCTTATTTAAAAGTGCCCGCGTAATCCATGGCTTTCTAATCTTTTTCTTCCGGGTACGCTTAGTTGTCTTAATAGGAAAGGCTAGCTCGTAGCATGACATGAAACTGGCATAGAAATTGTTATATGCTTTATTTACATCACTTTGCTGGAAAATCGGTTCCCAGTTTGTCTTTTGGATCAGAGAGCGGAAATGAGCTAAAGAATTCGGGTTTATATTCCGATATGTGCACACGCCCATTTTTATGCTTTTATCATTTGTCATTGGCAAGAAACAAAATATCGGCAAATGATCACTTATGTCCACTGATAAGAGGCCAGCATAGCTACTTGTGCCAGGTGCATTTGTAATGGCGACATCTAGCAACGTCGCGCTATCCGCTGTAATACGAGTGGCTAGATTGATAAAATTTTCACAGCCTTAAGCATATAGAGTTCGCTTAAGTTCACGCGCATTAGTGTCATTTCCCAGCATGTTGATATTCAAGTCACCCATTATCAGAAACTTTGAACCAGTGTTAGTTAGATAGTTTAATAGTTCATCAGTGAATTCAAAGAATGGCGTCTTATTTCCGTTTGGGGGCCGATATATGACACATACATAAAAAGATTTCAAACATACCGTAAGACATTCTATATGTTCGTTAGTAGTGGTGAAACTTGAAATCACTTCGTATTGCAGATGTTCTCTAAGATACATAGCCACGCCGCCACCACGCCCATTAGTACGTGTGATGCCTTGGTATGTGTACCCTTCTAATTGAGGCGGCTTTTCACTTTGCGTTAGCCATGTCTCAGTAAACATCAACACATTGAAGCTAATGTCCATATTTTCAAGAAATTCTCGCAGGTCATCTCCTTTGTCTCTAATACTTCGTAGGTTTAAATGCAAGGCTGCCATGAACTTATTTGGATTTAACTTAGAAACAGAAATATTAAACGAGTCATAATCGTGATAAGTACAGCAGTTGAGACCGGAATTAGCCATGTATGTCAGTAATTAGTGCACAAAATTGTGTTCAGCTAGACTGTGGCATTCACTCGACCATTTTATCAACATCATCCAAACAGATTAGGCGAAGCACAGGTGCGGTTTCATTTCGCCGTGCGAAAATCTTTCCGCCAGCTGTCCACACAAATTTCCAGTTAACAGCTCTTTTCTTTCTGATGGCAGCTCCGAGCAGCTGCTTAGCTTCTTTCGTCAAATGCTCATTGATGAACACTGGATTCTGCTTGTCGAATCCAAGCATTTTTGTGTCTAGTCTCGTCTTCTTTGATTTAGCAAGAATTGCATTCCTTTTGTCTCGGCGGACAAAACGAACAATAATGTTGGACTGGTCATGCCTAGCAGTAGGAACTCTGTGGCAGACGTCTATGTCATGCTTTTCAATGTCCTCTTTTATCAGTTCGCCAATTTTTGTTACCACTGATATTGGTTCACTGTCAAGAGGTATGCCCTTGATTTCTAGATTGTTTGATCGCTGGTATTGCTCTAGCTCCTCCAGCCTGCGCGTCAGCTTTGCATTTTGTGACTTCAGTTCCTTGTTTTCAAGCAGAATTTTTTGCAAATCCTCTCTTATAAGCTTGAGTTCCTGAATATCAGGCCTCAGTCCTTTAAGTTCATTCAATGTATCCTTAATTTCATGTAACTCAGCGGCTAATTCACTCCGCAGATCGTCAACCTGCTTTTTAGTCATAATATCTAAAAACGTACACTATTCACAATAAACAACAGATCCAAAGTCTGGGCAGGGCAGTTTTCGCTCGGCAGCAGTGCACACGTTTCACGTTTGGCAACACAAACAGAAAAACAGCAAGCCTCACCTGGAAAGACAGATATCTTTTAGTTACGTGTGCAATGTGCACCGCTGCCGAACTGCAAACGCCGGTAGGTCCGGGGGCGCTTTTTGAAGCCAGCCGTAGTGTCCACCGCCACCAAGCGGACGATGCCGATCGCCTTGTTATCACCGGGGGTGTAGCCGATCAAACCCGCCCGAAGATAGAGGGTCCGCCGGCTGGAAGTATCTTGGAAAAATTATCCCTTGGTCCACGTCTCGCAGCTTGAAACTTTCAAAGTCTGGAAAGACAGATATCTTTTAGTTACGTGTGCAATGTGCACCGCTGCCGAACTGCAAACGCCGGTAGGTCCGGGGGCGCTTTTTGAAGCCAGCCGTAGTGTCCACCGCCACCAAGCGGACGATGCCGATCGCCTTGTTATCACCGGGGGTGTAGCCGATCAAACCCGCCCGAAGATAGAGGGTCCGCCGGCTGGAAGTATCTTGGAAAAATTATCCCTTGGTCCACGTCTCGCAGCCTGAAACTTTTAGAGTCTGGAAAGACAGATATCTTTTAGTTACGTGTGCAATGTGCACCGCTGCCGAACTGCCTACTAAACATGCATCATTAGAAGTAAGAATACAGCCCACAACCAGTATTCCCTTCACATTACCCTTGTCTGCTGAACTGAAGGACGCAGAGTTGAACCCTGGCTGTGGCCGCGATTTCGATCAAAGGAGAAATGATTGAGACCTGTCTGATTAGTCATGGATGTATTTTGAAGACCCCAGGTGGTCAAAATTTCTTAAGGCCTATTACAGCGTTCCTGATATCAAAGACTGGAACTTTAGGCAAAATTCGTGTTGTTTCCTAGAGTTCATTTCGAGCCTCTTTCACTTAAAAACACGAACTAAGGGATAAAAAACACTTTCATCCCATATTGTGCCTATAAGTGCCTATTTCGAGCTTCGTGCCTATATGAGATTTTCAGTGTCTAGAAATCCTTTTTCACGTTCGTGAAGTAAACGTTTTGCTTAATTGCGCTCTTCATATGGAGGAAAAGAAGAAGCACTTAGTGTGGCTATATTACCGACAACACATGCTTACAGGGCAGTTTTTTTTTTTCGTTGACGTTTTTAGTTACTGGTAAAGTACAATTATGGTTCGAGATAGAGTCGACGTGCACATACATTGTGTTATATCGGTGAAAACAGACCTTAAGTCAACTCACTTTTACAGCCAACGTAAATCTAGACTCGGCCAATGTGCTCCAACGCATGTGACGTTTGTCAACGCTCCGATAACATCGCACTTTTAACGCGCTTTTATGTGAGCGGCCCTTGTACCCCCGCAAGAAAGAGCAGGGCTGGAGTCTATAGCGCTAGCAGGCCCCCATAAAAGATTTTCGTCGCTTGGTTCTAGAGTAGTGCAGCATGGTCGCTTGAGCGCGGCTAGCGTGTAATGTAGCGAAGCGAGGAGAGGCTAACGCTAGGGTATCCATTTTCCCCTTCAAGATCCCCGTCGCTAGTTTCGAGAGTATTACAGCTCGGTGGTTGCGTTTGAGAGGCTGGAGTACAGTTTATCTAGAACGTAGGCTAACCAGCCGAAACTAAGCTAGGCAAGCGCTGCCGACTACAGCCTACACATAAGTTTTGTGGGCATTTACGTATTTCATAACGGTGGCAGTCGGAAGTCTGCCGAGCAATTCGGAAAAAAGAGAAGCCTTAAAAAAAGGTATAATAAAGTACGACAGTAGAAATCACTTGATTGCACTTATAAATTGAACTTCCCAACGACATTGAAATAACTAAGGCTGCGTATTAAAAAAGAATATTCAGTGAAAGGCACATCGAAAATAAATTGATTATTGTGCTACTATTTTAAATGCAAAGCATTTCTTAGCCAACTTCGGCGACTTTGGGCGTATCTATCATCTATCTATCTATCTATCTATCTATCTATCTATCTATCTATCTATCTATCTATCTATCTATCTATCTATCAGTCTATCTATCTATCTATCTATCTATCTATCTATCTATCTATCTATCTATCTATCTATCTATCTATCTATATATCTATCTATCTATCTATCTATCTATCTATATATCTATCTATCTATCTATCTATCTATCTATCTATCTATCTAGCCACCTACGACTTTCAGTCTCCTGGCCATTTCGATAATGGGATCGATACCAAACTTGGTATGGCATAACATGACTATATGAAGAACATATTTGACTAGTGTCATAACATGAAAATCATGACATGTATGTCATCAGTGTCATGATTTATATTTCTTGGTCCTGCAGCTTTTGCGGTTGTTTTGTTCACATGTCATGTTGCAAGGATTGTATGATAAGACAAGCTTGCATGGTGAACACAAGCAACAGACCCTAACATAAAAATTATGACATGCGTGTCATGTAACAATATGACTATATGCCACACTCGTGATGCGCTCACCACCGTTTCGCTAACTTCATTTATACAAATTTTGGTACAACGTGGCGTGAGTGGATGATGAAGGTATGGTACTGGTGAAAACGTGATAAACATGAGATGCGTGTCATGTAATAACATGACTACTTGCTACGCTCATGATGCGCTCACGGCCTTTTTGCTATCTTCACATGTACCAAACTTGATATTACGCCGAGCGAAAGGACGACATAGATAAATGACACATCCAAACACGCTAATCACGACATGCGTGTCATGTAACAACATGACTACATGCCACACTCATGATGCGCCCTCGGCCGTTTCGATAGCTTCACATATGCCAAATTTGGGATTACGCGACGCCAATGGGTGACGAAGGTATGTGAATGGTGCAAACATGATAACCATTAGATGCGTGTTATGAGAGAACATGACTGCATGCCACAGTCAAAGTGTCATTACGTTTCGACGCGACGTGGGGGGCGTGCTCGCCGGCGTTCATTTTGTTGCGTCCCGCCAGCGTTGCCACGCCAGGCGCCGGTCCTGCCATATACTAGCAGGCACGCACCACACTGCGTTACTCTGACGCATGCGTGTTTCAGCGCATCCGGGTCTCTCCGTCACGAAAAGAGGGACACGCAGTGTTAACTGGGTAACGCATTGGCTCGAAATGCAGCATGTCGCATTTCGCGCCGGTTGCTGTTGGGCCGCGCCGACAAACGCTGGTCCCGTGTGGCGTCGAATATAGAAAGTGCTCGCGTTTTGCTAACGCAGCGTCGCTGTGCCCAGCGTGCGCGCGCGTCAATGCTACATTGGAGTATATTGAGTCCTTCATGATGCGCTCGCGGCCATTTTGCTAGCTCCACATATACCAAGTTTGGTGCTACGTGACGTCAGTGGATCACGAAATATATGACTGGTGCAAACTTGGTAATCCTGACACGCGTGTCATATAAGAACATGACAATATACCACGCCCATAGCGTGCTCGCGGTCGTTTCGCTAGCTCCACATATACTAAATTTGGTATCAGGTAACGTGCATAGACGACGAAAGTAAACGACACATCCAAACACAATAATCATGACACGGAAGTCATTTACGGCATCATTTAACTCCAGCTCGTAACGTTGTGCTGATTTTAAAGTGACATATCAACCGTTCTCAGTCGTGCTTCGCATATCACCGATTGCCGCTGTACGTGGGATCTGCCATTTTTTTATCTCAACACAAAAAGTGTTTCTTTTAAATGGCTCATTGCACATAAGGCATCAATTAAACCCTTTCAAGAGGGTCTGGAGGGCAACTCAGCCAGTAGATCTCCAAAAAGACTAAATATGCATTAAGGAGCTTAGTGAGTAGCACTGACACATACAGAAATATTTTCTTCGATCAGCGAACTGCGAGCGCAGAGAAAACACAAAGGACTCGTAATCGTAATGTCATGCTTACGTTCACCCCTCGGAAAATGTTGCCTGCATACCTTGCAAAGTGGTTTCGTAGCACAGTTGGAACGGCTGATAGGTGCGGGATACCCTTCCTACGTAATAGGCTCAGTCTGTGAAAAGCTCTTGCATACGGTCAAAAATAATGAAAAACGCACATGTATTTCTTCAGAGAACAAGGAAGAGAATAAGAAGCGCGCGGCAGTAATCCCCTACATTCATAAAATGGCCCATGGGTTAAAAAACGTGGGAAACCGGTTCGGTGTGCGCGTGGTTTTCTCGGCACCCAATAAATTGGCCAGTATATGTTCAATGGTGCACAGGAGGGCACATAATGCATCTAAAGGTAGAGGATGCCTCCAGAAGCACGTAACTAAGTTTGTTAAGTGCATCACCGGAGTAGTATATAAGATACCCCTTTCTTGTGGACGTATGTACATTGGCCAGACCGGCCGATGTGTGAACGTGCGTCTCAGGGAACACAGAAGCTCGTTGAAAAATACACCTTACTCCCATTTAGCGTCACATTGCGTTTCGTGCAAGTGCCAACCTCTGTTTGAGAATACAATTGTTCTGTTCCGGCATCCTCATCAAACTACGCGCGAAATTTCTGAAGCCTAACACATTTCCAGGAATGCGGACCAATGTATAAGTCATCCTTCCTTCTCACTACTTGACTGTGAATTCAGCTACCTAGATAACCCTTAGACATGTGCCTTGATTACACGCTTCGCATGCTGCCCTTGATTTCGTCATATTCTTTTTTGACATGCGCATTTTGTGTTTATATATGTCCTTCCGATGTGGAAAATAAATCAGTTGATAGTTGAGCGCTCGTGTTGCGTGGTTCCTCGCTTCGTCCTTTGTGTTTCTCTGCGCTCCCAGTTCGCTGATCGAAGAAAATGAATTACCAACTGGCCCACTTTTTGATCCTTTTACATACAGAAATATGCATTGTAGTCAAACTGATCTTCAGCTCCAAGGGCAGAAAAAACTCTTTGTCATATCAGTTGTGTGCAGGGAGACACAAAGAAAGAAAATAACGCTGTCGGTAGCCCAATGAACTAAGAATATTGAAGTTTTAGTGACTTAAAGAAGCGGGTATATCTGCATAGGAAAGTTGGAGGCAGTCGTGTTTCTACACAGTCCCACTTGGAAAAAGTCTTTGAGCATGTTCATGTTTCTAGATATCGCGTTCCAACATTTCATTTTGCTTTTCATGATTATGCATGCAAGGCAGCGAGGATCAGCAAATTATTACTCCCTGGTGGGACGAGCAGTCAGTTTTTGCTATCGCCAGCTGAAAGTTAAAGGGTAACCATTACTATAAAGTTCACCCATGCCTTCGACCTATGGTCAGTTTATACGCGTCAATCACATTGGGGAGTCGGTCCTACTTATCACTGTCCTGCATACATAACGATGCAAGCCGCCGCTAAACTTTCCAGCGGGATATCTGAGCACAGGCATGGTAGAATTCTTACCAGTGAAGGTATGTAAAATTGATATTGGCTGACATATTTACCACATAACACCTACTGTGGTCACTAATTTTATCAATGATTTTACTCAACGCCATTGCTGACAATGATAATTCTTGTCTCACATTGCGTCCCCGTGGATACATCACTACCTGTAAAGGCGGCTTTTACACACATAACTTACAGCGCTGACTTCTTTTTAAGGAAAAACAAAGGGTTAATTTTAAACACCCTGAACTTGTGTGCTCTTTGAATAGAACTACCGGGTGGTTCTGTGAAGTTCCTTCCACACAGAAAACAGAAACCATGTGCAGCTGCTGTCCACCAGCAGCCAGGTCTTCCACTAGCCAGCACTGATGGCAGGCTAGACCGGACGTCTCACACACTCTTCGTAGAACGATGACAAATTGGCTGCGATGGTAACAAGAAAAAAACAATTTAGTGAAGTTTGTCGGTTAGTAAAGCTTTTTTTTGGCATTTTTTTCTAGAATCATCAGGAAGAATATGTGTTAAAGAAGCAAGATATACCAAACTGGACTTGGTACAAAAAAAACTTCTTTATTGTTCTTGGGGAACGCAGCTGCAATTTTTAAAAAGAATATACAGTTTATATATTACAGGTAAGTCACAAATCAATGGGCACAGTGGGCCTGGCCGAAGCATGTCACTGACCAAGCCGTTCTTCTGCTTTTTGCAGTGCCTGCTTCTCTGGGTCACTGGACCGTCAGTTCTTCGCCAACCCCATGGTGAAATACCAGAATCCCTTCATCAGCTGAAATCCCATTTTGAGGCGCCCACATAGAACATTGTTAATCCAACGGAATATGCCACCCATCTCAAGGAAGCTACAACGCCCCTTGGATACGTGACTTCATCTAGCGTAACCCGCATAAAAGAATCAGTTCATCAGTTTATCTTCAGTGGGAACGGTGGGCCTGGCTGAGGCATGTCACTCACCAAGCCGTTCTCCTGCTTTTTGCAGGTTTGTTCTAGCTCTTCTACGTTTACTAGCGACTTTTGTTTTTTGCTAGTTCTGCCATGGCCACGACAGTGTTGTGAAATCAGTTATGAGTGTTTTTGTACACTAAAACTGTTACTTAGTGGTGATCTTGGAGAAAATCCAGGTCCCACTAACACTGAATTATTGCACAAAATTCTTGATAATGAGAATCTGCTACAAAATGAATTAGCCAACTTGAAAACTAAAACAGAAAGTATGATAACTGAGACGAGAGAGCTGTTTAAGCAGCTTCAGGTCCAGGTCTCGGATCTGAAATGTAATAAGGCTGGCTTAAGTTGTCTTGAAAACTCGGTAAGACGTTTCAAGAGTCTGTGAAAAATCACGCTAGCAAACTTATCCATATCGAAGGCAGAAGTAGGCGCTGGAACGTAGTTATTCTTTGTATTCTTGAACAGCCAAACGAGACAGAAACTGATCTGAAGCGTAAAGTTATTACTAAAACACTGTAAAATGGGATAGGTGTTAAGTGCATCTCTATTGGCCGTATTCACAGACTTGGAAGGAATGGATCTAAAGTACCAGTAATAATGTTTTAACAGGACTGTAACGAGAAAGTAGCGATTTCTAAGAATGTTTTAAAGCTGAAGGAATCAAGCTTTTTTGTTCAGAATGATCATTCCCCAGTCACTTTGAAGAAACGTAAGCTAATATGGGAAAGTGCGATGCACGACAAGTCGCTCGGAAAGAAAGTTTCACTTCAGCACGATAAGCTATGGATTGATAATGATGTATTTATCTGGAATGAAACAACAAACCAATGTGAGATAACTTCTGGTTTTCGTGCCAATGTACATTCTAATTTACAAGTCAAGGAAAGGCTTGTCAGATTACTGAACATTAACGCACGCAGTATAATGAATAAAACTAATCAATTGGAATCAGTTCTTTTGTCACACTCCCCAAATGTTATTGTTTTAACAGAAACCTGGCTACACGATGAAGTTAGTGACAATAAGTTAATCCCACCTGGCTACAAAATAATTCGAAGAGATAGAACTTCTAGGTGTGGTGGTGTGGCCATTGCTGCGAAGTCGTCTGTTCAGGTAATTTCATTGATCCAATCTAAGGACACTGAAAGCCTCTGCGTTAAACTAAACGTTTATGGTCATGTCTGTTTTATGTGCCGTTTACAGGCCACCTGACTGAGCCCGTGATTACTTATCTAAAATTAGTGACCACACTTCACAATTCAATAAAAGTAAACTTCCGGTGGTTGGTGATTTTCACCTACCAGGCATTGACTGGGATCTTATCAAATCGGATGCCGTTACTGTACGTGACGCAAACGTTCTTCTTGATTTGATGCTTGTACACAATCTTGTACAAGTAGTTCGCGAGCCTACTAGACATGGAACCGGTATCGACTCCCTGCTTGATCTCGTCTTTCTTGATCGTTTCTTTTCTAATTACCATGTACCTGTCGAGCTTGCCTATCTGACCGCGATATTGTTGCTGTATACTTTTTGTTGAATGTTAAACTTACGCCAAACACGCATGCACCTATGATTGCGAAAGATTTTGCACGGGCTGACAATATCAGTGTAATGGAATATCTCGAATCTTGCTTTTGTGAATTTCGCGCAAATGAAGTCCATGAGCTTTGGACCAAGTTTAAAGCCATGTGCTTATTCTGCATAAATCACTTCATACCGAACAAACGTCTTAACCCAACTAAACACACACCTTGGATGAACAGGCGTACCATTGAGTTAAAACGTAAAGCCAAACGATTACGAAAAAAAGGAGCTGCTGCCGTTACTTTAACCACTGTTCGTACAGCTCTGTCGGAATCTCTTACAGAAGCAAAGAAGTTTTATTTCAGCAACACTTTACCTAACTTTATAAGGGAAGATCCACAGAAGTTTGGGAACTATATTAAGGAGCAAAAGAAATCGATAACGAGCATTACCGACGACGGTTATGCGATACCTGACCCCAAAAGCATTGTTAGCCTTTTAAATGCCCACTTTCATTGTGTGTTCTCTCCGCCTACTCACTCTTTTCAAATTTCACGATCCTCCTTTTCAGATATCAATAATTCTCAACAAGGTGTGCTAACATGCTTCTACGATTGAAGAAGAAATATTCCGTCGGTCCTGATAGCATTCCCATCTCCTTCCTCCGGCGTTACGCTGAACCACTAGGCAAATTTCTCGTCGCAATCTTTCAGGTCTCTCTAGAATCCACGATACTTCTACCCGACAGGAAAATTGCATGCATTGTACCAATTTTTAAAAAAAAGGGCCGCCCATCTTCAGTCTTAATTTACCGTCCGATTTCTATTTTATCATCTTCTTGCAAAATGATTGAGCATATCGTATCGGAATATATTATTAACTTCTTAAATAGCATGACATTCTAACTCCTTTTGAACATGGCTTTAGAAAGGGTCTTTCGAAAATCACCCAATTAAGTACGGTCATACATTCTTTCGCTTCTGTACTTGACAGAGGTGGACAAATGTACGTCATCTTTCTAGATTTTCAGAAGGCTTTTGATGTAGTTCCTCATGACAAATTAATGTGCAAATTACAGTTCCTTGGTTCTCCTGGCTTCATCCTATCATGGTTACCTGCTTACTTATTGCATCGGAAACAGTCTGTTAACATTGACGGACAACAATCTGACTCTTTCCCGGTAACTTCAGGGGTCCCTCAGGGAAGCGTACTTGGCCCACTATTATTCCCTATTTATTGCAACGACATACCAGTGGTCGTACAAGCCCCAGTAAATATTCGTCTTTTCACAGACGATTGCGTTATTTTTAACGAAATCAATACAGTTGAAGAGAAATTCTTGCTTTCTGCAGCATTAAACAATATTTTTATGTGGAGCCCTCAATTGGGCATGACACTAAATTCTTCCAAGTCTGTGCTCCTGCGTATAACTAAAAAAACAGCACCCCTGATGTTTTTCATACTCCAATGGCCAAGACCCGTTGATTGAATTTAAGGAGCACAAATATCTTGGAGTTACCATTACTAACAACCTCAACTGGAGCACCCACATTTCTGAAACCGCCTCTTCAGCTTTCAGAAAATTATGTCTACTTAGACACAAGCTTAAACATGCATCCCATGACGTGAAAACTTTAGCCTATACAACTTTCATCAGACCCAAGTTAGAATACGCCTCCATTATTTGCGATCCTTTCACCCAAACCAATAATAAATGTCTTGAAAGAATACAGAGAAAAGCCATGCGATTTATTTTTTTCTAAATACAGCCATGATGATTCTGTAACGGATCTTATACGTTCTAATGGTTTTCACACACTTTGAATGAGGTGCAAAATATTTCGAATGAAGTTCCTCTATTCTTTGTTAAATCGTAAATTTTTTATAGATCCCAGCCATTACATAACCCTTTTTGAGACTAGGAAAACCCATTATTCTCATCCCCTCACACTCTCCCCTTATGTTGGCAGATCTAGACTCTTTAAATATTCTTTTTTTCCCGCACCATAAAAGAACGAAACCTAATACCTATTGATCATATGAACTCGACTGAATCAATACAAAATTACTTCTCCATTATTTCCTAAGTATATTTTATTTAGAGTAGTTTTTATTGTTACCTGACTTGTTTATGATATTTAAATGTGCTTTGTAGATGTACTTATGTTGTACCCTGCCCCTCCTGCATGGGCCACATGGCTTGCAGTATTTTGTAAATAAAAAATATGCTTGAGTAGCGCTCCTGCATAGTGCGCATACATGTCAATTAATTTATATGAGAGCCAATACATAACAGCCCATATATGCACTTTTGTCAAGTATTCATGGCAGGTAACATATAAAATAAATCAGGAATTTTAATTTGAACACAACTAATGTAGCTTTCTTCCGGCTGCTTACATTGAGACGATTATACCTATATTACCGTATATTGGTTTCATTAAGTTACTATTGTTTGGTGATAAATAATGGTCATTCGTATCAATAATTTTGGTAGGCTAACTCATCCCTCACATACTTCTTAACACAACACGGGCAGTGTTACGAATGTATGCAAGCTTCTGACACAATCTCCAGCAACCAGAATCCTGGAAGCCATTGGCCCCAATTTAGCAATACACAATAAACATTATATGAGACTGATTTCCAATGTTGTACAATTTCTTCAATGCAAACAGCTTAGGAACATTCAGTCTATATTCATGATTTTGAGATAAGTACAATGTCTCATTTACATTTTAACACCAACACCTGCATGCCTTATGCATGCTTATCGTGACGTATACAGTGTCACGAGTTTTGAGTGATAAATAAAATATTCACTTTTGCAAACAGCAGAAATCTCTCCAACAACTGTAGCACATGCCTAGATAATTTACTTGAGCTTGTCATCTGATGTGAAAGCAAATAAAACAATACGCTGGTCACTATTGAAAGCAAATGAAAGCACGACGTTTTGCCCTCTGTACAGGAGCCTTGCTCACAAGTGACAAACGTGCTTTTGTTCGTGGTCAATGTTTGGTTTTTATTTCTTTTCATGTCTGTTCCTGACCAGATGAGTTTAAGGTTGTTATCTATTACAAAATTTTATTGGAGGTGGTGGTCTAAAGTGTTTTTATTGTTTGTACACGTAAAAGTGTTTAGCAAAGTTTGAACATCAAGATTGAGCGAAGTGCACATAATATTTATTAAACTAAAACAAATCAACCAAACTCAAGCATACTGGAAACAAGCTGAATAAAATCAAATCTGCCAGAGCGCACGAACTAATGCTCTAGTTAGGGCTCGCAAAGTAAATACAAACTGATTCGGGCACAATTAGCCATGAAAGACTTGTTCGAAAATACAGTTCAAGTTCAATGAACGGCTCACAGTTCACGAATTCCAGCTGAGTCGGGCAACCTTTGTTGCGGGTGCATACTGTAAGCTCGGATTTGTCAAAACGAGCAGCATGACCATTTAAACGTAAGTGCAAGCTCTGCGAGCCCTACCTAAGACGAAGCAACATGTTGCGCGCGAACACTCAACTCGAGTAACACGGTAGCAGTGGAGTGACATGTCCATAGAGCGAATGGGAACAAAATTTAGACGCGTTGAAAGCGCCTTCTGGATTGCGGCGGAAGTTGTACAAATATTAGACAACATTGCATTTACAACCAATGAACATGATATGTAAATATACATTTCGTCACTCATTCACATGCGAGAGTGGTCAACGTCACAGGTGATATACGGTGCCACAGAATGATCTCACTGCTTCGCCCACTCATTACTAATCACTTGGTGAATATTCCATAAATTTTCTGATTGTGCAATAAGTTACCAGAACAACGGGCCCGCAGTGCCTAAGAATTCAGCAGCCTTGTTAGGCGAGATAAAATGCATGGTTTGAAACAGTTTTAAGTGTGAATACACTTTATAAGCGACCCCAAACCATCCACCGCCATCGGCGGCGTCCGCAGTCTTCTCTCTATCTTTAAAAGAAAGAGGACTTGGCGGGCCGCAGTGCGACGCTCTACCGAGTAAGCCACGGACGCGACGCTGATATCGGTGTCAGTAACGTGCCTTATACTCCTCCTCCTTCGCTCGCTCCTCCGCTCTCCTCGCTCGCTGCAGCTGCGCGCGCACCCCTCTCTGTCGCGCGCCCGCCTTCTCTCTCAGTCTCCCGTCGAGAGCGGGTCGTGCGATGGATGTCCCGGAGGCAACGCTACCATCAACAACAAATGCAGTACAACCGAATGCCAGCACTGCACCCGTCGTTGGAGGTGACAGTACCGCGGTGGTTTTGCCGACGTTGGAAGACAAGGCGGCGCTGCGAAGGGCTCGTGAAACCGAACGTAAGTGGGCGAAGCGTGCAGTGGATGCCGAACTGCGCGCTTGCGAGGCCGAGATGAGGCGTCAGCATTGAGCCGCGAACGCGGCCCAAGAAGCGGAACGACAACGCAAGCGTCAGGCGGAGAAGGGCGATGAAGACCAGCGTCAAGACGCCGCTCGCAATCGTCAACGGCGAGTGGACGTTCCTGAAGCCGTTCGAGCCAGTGAACGTGCCGCGCGGGACAGGGTGCGAGCCCTGGACTTTGCTCGTCCGGACGCGTCGTGAAGTGTAAATAAATAATACTTCTTATATAATGTATCTGTGGACAAATGCTTCGTGACAAACAACACTTAAACTCATTGATTACACTTTAATAATCATCATCAGTAATAAAACTCCCAAGCATTTCCCCGAGGGTGAACATGGTTAAGTGCGAATGCACGGGGTGATGCTATGAGGGGGAGTAAAGTTAAAATCCGTTGGCATTCGCCAGTTAGTTAACTTAAACTCCCCCGTGTGATCAAATTGCGATTCCCAGGAACCATTACACCATAAAGGCACCATAGTGTGATTAATAAATATAATAGTGTGAATTAATAAATACCCCTCATAGCATCACCCCGTGCATTCGCACTTAACCATGTTCACCCTCGGGGAAATGCTTGGGAATTTTTTTTAAATGCGAAGCATTTCTCAGCGAACTTCGGCGACATTGAGCGTGTCTATCTATCTATCTATCTATCTATCTATCTATCTATCTATCTATCTATCTATCTATCTATCTATCTATCTATCTATCTATCTATCTATCTATCTATCTAGCCACCTATGACTTTTAGCTCTCCTGGCCGTTTGGATAATGCTATCGATACCAAACTTGGCATGGCATAACATGACTGTATGAAGAACATACTTGTTTAGACATAACATGAAAATAAGGATAAGTATGCCATGAATGATATGATTTACAATTCACGGTGCTGCAGCTCTTGCGGTGGTTTCGTTTACAAGGCATGTTGCAAAACTGGTATGGTATGACATTATTGCATGGCGAACACAAGCGCAGACCGTAACATTAAAATCATGACCAGTGTGTCATGTAACAACATGATTACATACCATGCTGATGACGTGCTCGTGGCCGTTTCGCTAGCGTCACATATACCAAATTTGGTATTACGGTACGTGAATGGATGACGATGGTAAGCGACTGCTTCAAATATGATAATCATGAGATGCGTCTCATGTAACAACATGACTACATGCTGCGGTCATGATGCGATGGCGGCCGTTTCGCTAGCTTCACCTACACCAAATTTTGTTTGACGGGACCTGAATTTGATGATGAAGGTATGATACGAGTGCAAACATGATAAACATGAGATGCGTGTCATGTAAATACATGACTACTTGCTACGCTCATGATGCGCTCACGGCCGTTACGCTTGCTTCACATGTACCAAACTCGGTATTATGTGACGCGAACGGACGACATAGGTAAATGACACATCTAATCATGATAATCACGACATGCGTGTAATGCTAGAACATGACTACATGCCACACTCATGATGCACCCGAGGCATTTTCGCTAGCTTCAAACACGCCAAATTTGTTATTACGTGACGCCAATGGATGAAGAAGGTATGTGACTGGTGCAAACATAATAATCATGAGATGAGTCATGTGAGAACATAGTATCGTCATGTGAGAACATAGTAGCGTCATGTGAGAACACGTAGTATCGCTGTGGCCAGCGTGCGCGCACGTCGACGCTACAATGGAGTGTATTGGGCGCTTCGTGATCCGCTCGCGGCCGTTTTGCTATAGCTCCACATGCCACAGTCAAGGCGCCAATATATTTTGACGTGACTCGGTGCGCGTGCTCACCGGCGTTCATTTCGTCGCGTCACGCCGACGTTGCCACGCCAGGCGGTGGTTCTGCTATATACTCACAGGGACGCCGCTATGCGTTGCTTTCATCCATGCGCGTTTCAGTGCGTCCGGCGTCCCTCTATCACGAAAACAGGGAGACGCAATGTTGTCTGGGTGACGCATCGGCATAGAGTAATGTTACTCTATGGCATCGGCGCGAAATGCAGCTTGGTGCATTTCGCGCCGGTTGCCGTCGGGTCCCGCCGACGGAGGCTGGTTGCACCTGGCGTAAGACTAAGGAGTGCTGGCGTTTTGCTAACGTAGTATCGCTTTGCCCAGCGTGCGCACGCGTCGACGCTACAGTGGAGTGTATTGGGCGCTTCATGATGCGCTCGCGGCCGTTTTGCTAGCTCCACATATACCAAATTTGGTGTTAAGTGACGTCAATGAATGACGAAAGTATATAACTGGTGCAAACATGATAATCTTGACACAGGTGTCATGTAAGAACATCACAACATACCATGCTCACAGCGCGCTGGTGATCGTTTCGCTTGCTCCACATATACTGAATTTGGTATCACGTGACGTGAATAGATGACGAAGGTAAACGACACATACAAACATAATAATCATCCCATGAAAGTCATGTACGACATCGTTTACCTCCACCTCGCAACATTGTGCCGATTTTAAAGTGACATATCAATATTTCTCATTCGTGCTTCGCATATCATCGATTCCCACTGTACAAGGGATCTGCTATTTTTTAGTCTTTGCTGACTGTCAAAATTTGCGGAGCTTTTTCTTGCTGAAATTTTTAATGAACCTGGGAGTCTTCCACTTCCACTTTACACTGCCTCAGTTATATTAAAGTGCGTGTTAGACGATATACTTGCTTTAGTGGCCTTACTCGTGTGTGGACGAATTGAAACTAATAGTCCTCTACTATGGGACAGCCGACACTTCTACATTAGTTCATTTTATATGTTTACAAAATTTATGTTTATAAAAATGTTTATGGATTTAGAGTACTTAGACTAAGCCGACACAACACATGGACGTGGGAGCTTTATTATTCGCACATTTGTTTTATCTGTACGGTAATTTATGTAGAAATTGACCAGCCGACCTTGGCCTTGTTTTCGGCGTGATTCGTCTACAGCTCATTTCAGCACCATACACTCTTAACCCAAGACATTCGCTCAACTGAAAGGCTTTTGCGAATAGCTTCAATTTTTATTTCCCAATTCTAGGAATTCTTGACAACTGTATTCGACTATTGCTTTTATACCGACAGTTCCTCCATCTTCTACATAGGCATTTCTTCAACCGCCGCGTTTGGATCTGCCACTTCCCTCAATCGCACGCATAGTTTAGGCAAGAGAGGTGCACAGTAAAAAATTCAAGCTCTCAAACTTGGTTGATTGACTGACTGATTGATCAATATGTGGTTTAACGTCCCAAAACCATCATGTGATTACGGGAGACGCCGTAGTGGATGGATCCAGAAATTTCGACCACCTGAAGTTCTTTAACGTGCATCCAAATCTGAGCACATGGACCTAAAGCATTTTCACCTCCATTGATTATACAGCCGCTGCAGCTGCGATTCTAACTCACGACCTGCGGGTCAGCAGACGAGTACCTTAGGCACTAGACTACCGCGCTGGCCCTAGCGCCAAAACTTTCCGAAGCGTTCGACTGCGTCGTTTCTTAGAATTGTACCGCGATTTTGTGTCATAAAACCTGATTATGAATAATTATCGTAATTGCGGACGATATATGAATATTGAAGAAACATTAAAGAAGCGTGGTGGCAGTCTCATTTGTTGCAATAAAGTAAGCATAAGCTGACGCTAAGAAAATTCGTGGTCTATTATATTCTCGCATGGTGACATAAAGGCGGAAACCCCGCTGCGGTGGTCTAGTGGTTATAACACTCGACTGCTAACCCGAATGTTGCGGGATAAAATCCCGGCGGCGGCGGGTCACTTGCGATCGAAGGGAGAATGTTTGAGTCCCGTGCACTTACATTTAGTGCTATATAAAAGAACACCACCTGGTTAAAATTTCTGAAGCTCTCCACTAAGGCTTCTTTCATCTTCATACTATGGTTTTGGGGACGTTATACTCCATATAACATCACATGAAGGCGAGAACCAGCTGCTTTTAGCACGAAAGCTCCCCTTGCTCGGGGCATGTCACTCAGCACGCCATGTTCATTATTGACCTCGAGGGCATATCGTGGTGCCATATACGTGATGACGTCATTCATAGGATGCCGGCTTGTGTTCTCTGCAAGAACACAGCATCACAGCGCACCTACCACTTTAGAGAACGGAAACTCTGTCTTTGAGCTGTTGTATAAAAATAACATGCAAATAGGTAGCGATGGCGTACCGAACTGCAATACCGTGAGGCGAGATGGCACTGGTAGTACTACCATCATCATTAAACAGACGCATTTTTTTTGCTGCTGGCGGGGGGAGGGGGGCTCACTGCTGGTTCGCGCTGCTGGCTTCCTCTGGTATTTTGCTCTTTTTTACTTGTTGCTAAATCGGTGTTCGCGTGTGTAATTGTCGCCAGGGGATCTCACTGGCCTCGACTGGAAAAACAACGTCAATCAAGTCAGGTTTGCATCGTTCATTGTGAGTGTCCAAGCCGGTACAACCAATGTATACGGCTGAGTCCGAACAAAACAAGTCAATCATACGTATCAAAAACTTTCAGCGTATCATCAAAGACTCTTAAACGCTGACAAGCATATGCATATAACTGAACATCGAGATCGCTGAATGAACGTCACTCTCGTTGTTTACGGCATTCTACACTAACAGCGTGGCTTCAGATCAAGGGTCAGATTCTGTCGTCAAATATAGCGCTTGAAAAGTAGTGTTGATCTTGAAGTGAAGTGAATGCATGATGTCGCATCAGGAAGGAAATTTCCACACTGCCAATAGATAGCTCGCCCAGTGAGAGCAATGTAGTTTCGCTAAATTTGTCAAATAAATCATCCTGGATGCGTGAAGTTCTGAAACTCGCGCTCTGCAACGCTACAGTGAGTACTTCACACTTGTGCAATGTCGCGTGATGTCGACCGGGTAGGCACTAGTTTTAATTCTCAGCCGTTAGCCCGTATCATAGGTAATATATGTTTTGTGATGGGTATAAAAGTATTTCAGGTTTGTTATATTTATTGTTATAGTTAAGTTACACAGATACTACACCTCGAATTTCTCGTCGCAAGTAATGACCCATCTGCTGCATCTGCAGTTAACTTGTATGCTAAGGGAACAGAGTTAGGAGGTGTGTGCTTACAGATCGAAAAAGCCCAATTCTATGAAAATAAGCTTTAGGCATGCATTGTACATTTTTGCTCTTTGTACAACTTTGCTGGTATTCTTACAGTACACTAAACAACTGCTCAGCTCTGAGCACCATGTATTTTTCGCATAGACATATCGATAGAACTTGAGTACTCTCTTGCAAGCAAGCACACCTAAAATCAATTGGTGGCACTTGATGTGAATCTGTCCAAATACTGGATCAAGGAAGGTCACATTTATTACACAATGTTGCTGTCTTTACTTTTTTCAGTATACTTGTGCTTCAAAGCTGAAGTTGTTTTCTACCTGCTACTTTTAGAGGTTTGGACTTGAAGCACGTACTATCTTGCAGTGTGGCTGTTGGTAAGTCAAGACCATTGATGTTTCAACTACCTGAGCGATTTTCTTGAATAATTTCGTGACAGTAGTGCACTGAATTTCACTTCATAGTGATAGACACTATAGCTATGACAACTTATGTTAAACAGAAGCAGATGTGCTCAAAAAAATCTGGGACATTTTTCTGCTATAAGAAAAAAAAACAGTACCACATTCACTGAACACGATTTTACTCATCATGACAGCATTCACGTGTATGAGGATGCGATGCTGCAAGTGCTAATCACCCTTATGATTTATTAATTTAGGAGCCCATTGAACACATGTGCAAAGCTAATGTGATTGAGCGCAGCCTTATGAGCTTTGCGCCTATTTTTTGTAAACTTGTGTGAGCTGAGCACAGTTAATTAGGACAAAACAGTTCTGGGTGTAGTTTGAAAACTATCTCACAGGCACAACAAAATGTCGAAAATCCTGTTATAGCCCGTTACTACGCAGGTGTTCATTTTGTATGCAAATAATTATTTCTGACGATTTACATGCCAACCATAAAGTGATATTTAGTCGTTCATAGTGGGCAAAACTAGATTGACTTCGGCTTTGAGGAGTTGAAACAAATGACATTGCAGTCTTTCAGGAGACAAGGCTGCTTGTCAAAAGGTTTGCTGTGACACCTCGTGTACACAGAGTTTTCATATTTTGAAGCTTCTGTTTTTTAAGGGTCAGTATGGTTCACCTGCACCTATGGGAGCTGGTTCACAGCTGTGCGCAAGAACTTAAGAACTTGTGCAGCACGAGTTCATCAGTGCGACATCACAAGTGAATGACAAGGTAGAATCCTCATTTCTCTTCACTTAATTTATTGAGGTGCAGACATTTTTGTCAAAACACGCTGCATTTGTAGAAGCGGGTAGGGCACCTACGTCTAATGCTATGTCGTTTGTTAAGCTGTGCGTGCGGCTGCACCAAAGCAGCACCGACAAAGTTGGAGGTACAGGAAAATCATGTACTAGCTTTAGTAATATACCTCTCCTGCGCCTTTTGAAACGAATAGCATAGTTTAGAGGATGCCTCTGCTGCACCACTGAAACGAATGGCAAGGTACAGTGCCTCGTAAAATGGCTCATGTGGTTCAAGTGAATCGAACAAACTCTTCAGCACACGAGAGTTTTAGCCTTTGACTCCCATCGAAATATGGGCACTGCGGCTGGGATTAAAGCTGTGTTGTTGAGCTCAGCAGTGTCACACACTCTAGCAAATAGTGCTTCAGATTCAACGTTATTGAGCAGTATATTCTGTGTCATGGTAGACAGCCAATGTTTATAGCCTATCGGCCGCACCCCACCACGATATGCGTGGTAAAACATTTACAAATACAGCGTCGCATGTGTGAGGTTCGAGATGACTGGTTGTTGTGGACGTTCAGATGTTTTCACGTGCTTGTAGAGTGGACATTCGGGAATAGTTATGCTGTCGTTGCATGGCAGCCTAGAAAAACAAGTAGCATCACGAGATATTGATAAGCAGTTTCAATGCATGAAATCTTTCAGAGTAAACAAAAGAACTCACCTAACTAATTAACAGCACTATTTTATACATTTATGTATTGGTACCTCATAGCACATGAGTCACTCAGGGCTGCTTTTTCACAAACCATTTCATGTAGCAGCTGCCTTGCCCATTGTACACAGCTGCTTTTATGTCAAGTAGGCCAGCAGGCTGTGGCAGAAAAAGTATTTCTGAATTAGGTAACGCTTTCTTTGTCACACTATAGCAAAACCACGACCATAATTATGTGATGCCTCTCAAGTGCGACTGCGGTAAGCTATTAACTAGTAGGTTTTTTGCACTAATATATGGGCTAGCTAGGAAGACACATGAGATGTGACAGGGAAGTATTTGCATTATTTCATTGCAACAGCCTGGTTTGTGTTACCTCACGATGTAACTTCAAAATTATCTAGTGAGTCAGCGACTCGTTCACACGTGAAGCCTTGAAGCAAATAACGCAAGTTTTTCCGGAGACATTGGCACGTTAAAATTTTTTATGCTTAATATTTCAATGCGCTACCGCCGTGTGACGCCTATACAGTAATTGGCAAAAAAAAACTACACAAGTTGAAATGAACCATCTAGCCCCCTAAGCAACCGTCCTTAAAAAGGCTGAAGTGATTTCTCCTCACCAGTCCATGATTCTTGGGCTTGCAACGGGTGCTCGTTCGATGAAAGCATCAACGGTCGCTTCGTTCCGCGGAAGTCACTTGAATTCTTTTCGGGAAAGCATTTGAACGAGTCAAAATAAACAGACCGAAAGAGAGTGTGTCGACCAGCAGTGGCTCTAAATATTTACAGCGAAACGAAACAGTGCGAGAGACATCTGAACGTACCGCGAGCCGTTACCTGCCATCGCTACCGTTGGCCGCTGTATATTTCGAAATGAGGATAATGATGTCGATAGGCTGCTGACTACGACTCAGCTGAAGCAAAAATTATTACAAATATGGATGACACAGCACATGTTCAAGAAAAACTACTTGCTATAGGAACAAATTGTTTATGTGTAGCGGCAAGCAAAGATGTAGTATTCGACGATTTTTGAATTCAAACTTGGCCCCGACGAGGGCGCCCCCACAACAAAGTGCAATAGCGCGAATGACGGCGCACATATGCGTGGCTTAACAGAAGGGTCAGCAGATCTACTGCGGGTGTTTTAAGCTGCAGGACGCGCCGCGGTTGATTTTTTCGCCTTCTACACGTGATCAGTTAAACTTGAGAGCTTTCGGGGCCTGACCGCATTTCCTGTGCTTTTGCGTGGAACACTTTGCGTGCTTCCTTTTGTTTTGAATGTGCTTAAAGAAGCGGTACACCTGATAATACGGGCAAGCAAACTATGATTCGGGGCCCATGGTGGTACTCTCGTTCTAAATAGCATTGTAAAGTGGCGACTAATAACCTATGCAGCTATGGGGGACGATGCAAGTGGTGTCACCAAAGCAAAGCTGCTGTATTCCACAACTACTTCGCAGCAACGCGAACGCACGCATCCTATGTGAGGACGGCTTAGTGCTCTCTCATAGTTGCGTATGAAATACTCGAAATTGTTAAACATTTTTCTATACATCTGTGGCGTCAAAACGATCACAGCAGTGGCGTCTCTAAAGGAGACCCTTTCGGCCAATGCCTCTCTCGATACTAGGCGACAACTTTTCTGGGTATCGAAGCAAAGGATACAGAGTCAAATCGTTTTTTCTATGTTCGATTAGCGTACATCCTACCGGCAAGTAATGTAGTTCCTTAACAGCAACCATAATTCTAGCGTGAATTGTAAACATTTCTCCCCATTTTATACTTGGATCTATTTGTGACAGAACGAAGCTCACACAAGTGAGATATTCTTATTTCTTTTATTTATTCCTCAAGGAGATTCAGAATAGCGCACCACAAGCCTTAGTAGTGTGGTGGATGCAATGCGCATGCGTCGTAAGGTGAGCCGCTGTTCACGCTTGCGAGTTGTATCCTTACCAGAATTCGAAGAGTTGTATACCTCGCGGAGTTTATTTACACTAGGCTTAACTAAAGAACTAGAGGCTTAACTAGAGGCTTAACTAAAGAAGTGACTCGCATCATCTTGCTGCTGTCTTTCTTCGGTGGTGACCGTTATTGGATAACCATACTTCCATCTGAGTTGCAGGTCTTGTGTGTGAACCATTGTAATTGTGTCTCTAGTGATAAGTATATTTTTAACATGTAAGTGTTTTATGCAGGGACCCACCATAGCTCTGCTGACGTCTTTCCGACACGCTAGTCACGTCTTAAGATATATACTAAGAAATCGCAAATAAAAAAATACAGTACCTCCCGCTAAAGGAAACAATGTTTAGATGCGGAGCATGGTGCGCTAACGCTCACATTGGCAGCATCGCGTACACGGCCGCAATCGCCGCGTGGTGCAAGAGAGAAGCCTGCGGAGGCACAAAGCACGCAGTAATCAAACGGTGTTTCCCACTGAAGCACGTCAATCGCTACCAATGGGCGATGTGAGAGAGAAGACACAATCGGACACAGATAATTGCAGTTCGCTGTTAGCCAACACGCATGCTGCGAATTTTTATTGTTCAACAGCACTCAGAAAAATTATCCCACTGGCACTACCTTGGTGGTCCAGATTCAGTGGTTATATATTGTGTATTTCAAAAAATGAGTCCATTATTCTTTAGAAATCAACAAAAGGCACTACGCTTATGCTGTGGAATGGTCCGTGCTCTGTGAGGCCCACGGCACGGATTTTCGCTTTTCCATAGTAGAGTATACGTGTACTCTAAATCGTTAACCACGTTTTCTAAACACACATTTGCTCACTGTCTTCACACTTGCTTTTGCTGTAGCGGCAGGCATCGTAAGAGCGCCAAAAGCATCACTTTGAACAGTAAATAGAAATGTTGAAATAATTACCTTTTCAAGTAGTGGAGTTAGGCTACTAAATGAAATGGGCGAATCAAAGCAATCCATGCGAAGAACCGCTTGCCGTTTTTAGACTTCGTGAAAGTCGTTTCTAGCAATAATGGCGAATAATTGAAATTCTCCAAAGATCTACAGCGAAACCAAAACCAAATGACCGATGAGCGCAAGAAGCAGCCGGCTACAATAATGTCACTGTTCGAAACAGTGGTTACAGCGCTGCAGTTCTCCCTAAATTTTTAACATATGTGCGTTTTCCGTGCTGTAATTGCGAGTGCAGTACACACACGCACACTAAAAAGTCAGTTGATTGTTGAGATAACAACGCTTCCTCATTTCGGTTGTTTCGGACGAATATGGCAGTCACGCTTTTGACGCGTTTAGGTTTCGGTTTCACCGCAGATGTTAGGAGAAGTTTATTATTTCGCAGTTAATATTAGAAGCCACTTTCCCGAAATCACAAAGCGGCAATGGTTCTTCGAATAAAGGACTTCAATACTTCTTTTTGGCTTAACTGCCTAACTCACAGAATAAAAATTTAAATATATAACATTCCTGATTGCAGTTTCAAATATTGTCTTCAACCCTCTTAAGATGCCTGCCGCTACAGGAACAGCAACTGTGCAGACAATGAGCAAATAGCACCTTTTACTGATTTTTAAATGATATTGGACCCATTTCTTTAAACACCCTGTGTACAAAGTGCCCGGTAAACGCTGCCTGTGTCCGCATTGCGAGCCTATTGAGTGGGAGCATTGGAAAGATAAGAGGTAAAGGGGACGCGCATGTTCAATGGAGTGCTGTGCTCTCTCTCCTGTAGGAATGCTAGAGGAGAGAGATGCGGAGCGGACGAGCATGTGAATTAAGGGGGGTCATGCTGCATATTGGGTTCGGGTCGACGCTGAGCTGCTTCACATCTAAAAACGGTATGGAAAGTCACTGGGTATCGAACCAGCGAACTCCAACAGCAGAGTGCGATTCTAACCACTAAGCCACAAATGTACTTTATCGCCAGTGCTAACGACAAGTCATTTATATACAAGACAAACGATTTGGCAGTCCTCAAACAATGTCTTCGTTGCCTCAGAACTCGGCAGCTTCAGCGCGTTTTTGTCATCAGCCGCGAGAGGGTGGGAAGAGCGTGCGTTGGGCATGCTCGTCACCTCTCGCGTTTCGGAGAGTGCTGCCTCCATGGAGCGCTGTCTCTCTGCGTGCTTATCATATCAGACTCATGATTCGGAAGAAGACGAAGGCCACTTTTCTCGATACCGGGGCTGCATTTATTTATTTATTCAGTTACCCTCAAGGCCCGAGGGCATTACAGAGAGGAGTGGGTACATACATACATGTACAGCATACAAAGCAAAATACAACAACAGAAAAATTGCAATCGTCGCTTGCTACAGGGTTGAACTGAGGCTACGTACAAATAAAATTAGTGACGGCAATTTTAAATAAAGCAGCATCTTTTATACCAACAATATCACAAGGAAGATCATTCCAGCATACAGATGTTTTTGGCACAAATGAATTATAAAAACACTTGGTGTGCGCTAAAGGAAGCCCTACTTTATGGCGATGGTCAATGCGAGTGGAAACGTAAGTTGGTTGGGCCAATAATCTGCTTCTGAGTAATGGATTGGTGAAGTAAATTTTATGGAATATACACAGCCGAGACACTTTCCAGCGAAGAGACAGTAGGAGTAATGCTAGTGTAGTTTTCATTGATGTGACGCTCGAGGTGCGATGGTAATTTGAAAGGATGAAGCGCGCTGCCCGATTCTGCACTCGTTCTAATTCATAGATAAGCGAGTCATGACCAGGGTCCCAAACAGATGCTGCATATTCGAATCTGCTACGTACCAATACTTTGTAGAGTAAGAGTTTCAAGGAAACGGGTACCTGATTAAAATTTCTTCGAAGGTAACCCAACGTGCTATTAGCTTTACCTGCAATATATTCAATGTGTGTCTTCCAAGACAATGTAGAAGTTATGTGGATACCTAGATACTTATAAGAATGTACTACTTCGAGAAGAACATTATTAATATGATACAACCTGATACTAGTGCTGTGTCGGTTAACATGCATGTATTTGCATTTGTTAACGTTTAACGCCATGCCCCAAGTCTCACACCATTCCTGAACCCGATCCATATCAGCCTGCAATTCTAGAACGTCTGAATGTCCCCTTATTGCCCGATAAATTTCGCAGTCATCTGCGAAAAGTCTCACTGAAGAAGTAATGTTTAGAGGCAAATCATTTATATAGACCAAAAAGAGCAATGGTCCCCACACGGAGCCCTGTGGGACCCCAGAGCCAACCGCACCCTGGGCGAATCAAAGTTATTAACAGTTACAAATTGGGAACGCTTACTGAGAAAAGCAATCACCCACGCGAGGACGTTATCATCTATATTGAGGCTCCGTAACTTTAAAATGAGTAAATCATGAGGTACTTTGTCAAACGCTTTTGAGAAATCTAAAAAGATACAGTCAATGGGTGTGCCGTTGTCGAGAATAGAATGCAAATCATGTATAAAACATATTAGTTGGGTTTCACAGGAAAAGTTTTTACGAAATCTATGCTGCGAATCAGTAAAGAAAGAATTGCCCTCTAAAAATTTTACAAGCTGCGAATAAATTACGTGTTCCATTATTTTGCATGGTATCGAAGTGATTGATACTGGCCTGTAATTTTCCGGACAAAGCTCATCACCTGGCTTAAAGAATGGAATAATTCTTCCCACACTCCAATCATCCGGAAGACAGCCCACTTCCAGAGATTGCTCAAATATTTTTGTTAAGATTATGGCGCTGTAGACTTTAGTGTTGAATAAAAACTTGGAAGTAATGTTGTCGATTCCGGCGGAAGACGAGACTTTAAGATTTTCTATTATTTTTTGTACACCTGCTGTGTCAAAACGAATTGCTTCCATCGGGAGATAACCACTAGCTTGACAAACAGGGTTTGAACCTTTGTTGAGGAGACCTGACACTGCCGCCGCGAAGGTGTCACAGAGAATAACAGCGCAATCATCTTTATGGGTTACCCCGTCCGAAGTTTTAAGTGTTATTTCATGAGTATTTTTTTATTCACCACCCTCCAAAATTTTCTCGGGTTGTTGACTAACATATTGGGGAGTGTGTTATTAAAGTAGGTTTCCTTTGCTGCTTTTGTGGCCCTCCTATATTCCCCATTAGCAACGTAGTAATAATCCCATCTGTCCTGCGAGTTAGAAACTTTAGCGGACCGAAACAGCCTTTTTTTCTTATTAGCCAACCTTTTCAAAGAGTGGCTATACCAGGGAGCATGCTTATTGGTGGTGACTAGCCTCAGGGGAACAAACGTTTCAGTAAGGTATGCTACTTTTTCTTTGAACAAAATCCAGTTCGAATTAACAAAACGAGCCTCGAATTCATCAAGATAGCTGTCCAGAAATAAACATAGTTCTCTATTGATGGCATCAAAATCGGCAGCAGCGTAATCTCTAATGTGCTTAGTATAATTTTCATGGTGAGGAACGCAAACATCCATAGTGAAATGGAGCAAAGAATGATCACTTAATTGAGGCAAACAAAGTGGAGACATGAACAGGTCAGGCACGTTGGTTAACACGAGATCTAAAACGCTCGAAGTAGTAGGGGTAATGCGAGTTGGTTGGGTGACAATTTGTGTAAAGTTGAAATCAGAGCAAAAGCTCAAAAAATTATAACTGTCAGTAGAGAACGGACTTAACTGAGGTACATCACTGACCAAAATATATTTGGGTAGTTAAAGTCTCCGGCTAAAAGGACTGGTACATCAGGAAAACGTTTCATAACTATGTTAACCACATCGTGAAGGCTATTGACAAAGCTCGGATCGCAGGACGGTGGACGGTAGCAGCTCCCCAAGATAATCTTTTTATAACATGTGCGAATTTCAACAAATATGATCTCTAAATTGGTTACAACAGGCACAAAAGACGAAGAAATATGATCCGCTACAGCAACAAGTACACCACCGCCGCATCTATCACCTCTAACACGACGTTACACATTGAAACGCTTTGTAGAATCAAACAATTCACTGCTGTTAATTTTTGAAGTAAGCCACGTTCCACGTTTCAGTTAACAATACAACATCAGCGTCACATGAGTCGACCGCCGCATTTAGTTCATCGCGTTTCGATAAGACACTCCTGATGTTCGTGAAAAGAAAAGAAAGCAAATTTTTTGGGCACCGCCCCCCCCCCCTCGCGTGTCGCTACTGCGGCGAGTTTGCAGCTGATAACGGTGCCCTGGATACTGAGGGTTCGCCTGAAAGCTGCCGATTAACGAATTCCCCAGAGGCGCCGCCAAGTTCGCACACACTGTCGTCAGAAAAATTGTAACTGTAACGTTTATCACCTATGTGCAACTTATTGTACCGAAGCTTGAAAGAAACGTCTCGTTGTTTGGCAAATTCTACAAGCTTCTTTCGCGCCTGCCGTGTTTGAAGGGAATAATCCTCACTTACAGTGATGCCATGAAAGAAGTGCACTGCTCACACGACAATGTGAGAATTGTGACAGTTGTTCACACTTGTCCAGTGCATACTTGCACGGTTGTGTCGTGCGCCTTTTTCTGTTTGAACAGCGCTTTAACTGTTGAGCTGTGACAGTTGTTCCGCCTTCATTCTGCTTATGCTCATTTTCTGCCTGGTTTCTGCTTCGAATGCACTCTGCAAGTTTAAAGCCGTTCTTCGCGTGACTTTGCTATTTCTTGCGCTAGCATTCATTCCTTCAGCTTCGTGGCGGAAGAATGCACAATAAATGGTTAGCTACCTATTTGAAGGCACATTTCATTTTCGCGTTACACCGACTCCTAAAAAGAGGGATCAGCCACATTTTTTTTGTCGTTGATCAAGTAGAAGCAAACTTTGTAGATTTTCACTTAGTATATCAGTTGAAAAGTGAACGCCTTCAAATAAAGTGATCACCTTCTGTCGTGGTGAGCGAATCCAGAACTGGCAATCTCTAAGGCCTACTCTCTCTCCTGCTCCCATTTATGTGCGCGCTTCACTCCGTCATATGGTCATTATTGGCAGCCTAATTGACCCTGAATACCGCAGGGCGAGGTCGTTTGGAGTGGCATATATTACCCGACATTATCCAACCATCAGCGACAGTCTGAGGTCAAACAGACAAAGTTCTACACATAGAAGCGCCACAAGGCGTGGCACAGTGTAGCGACTGGAATGTGAAGGAATGCGGAGGCATAATGAGGTGTCATGTGCGTACATCGTCTCATCAGAATATCAGTATCGCGCCGTTTCAGGTCACGTATAACAATAGATGCGCGTCAAGGACGTGCCTAGGTGGTGCGAGCCAACGCCCTTGCGTGTCCCCGCAAAACGCCTGTGCGATGACACTCTATACGCCCCTGGGAGGGTTTCTTTCCGCGTGCTTGGGTTTCCTCACTGGCTGATGCTAGGCCTCTTAAAAGACATAAATGGCAATTAGGGAAATGATAAAAGAAAAGCACGAAGTTGAGTGTGGTGACACACAACCGGTGGGCTCATTTCTTTGTGCACTCCCTCGCACTTCTTTCAAATGAGTGCTGTGCCTGAAATCTAAACAATGTTGACGCAATCTCCCATCATTACGTTGAAAAGCTAATAGATTGATTCATTCAATTCAACCGTAAAACGCTCGAAAGCTGAAACAAAAAGAGATACCTTCCCGTAAAGACGGGGAAAATAAAAGTACAGAGATGTCATTGAGAATGATTGCACCAGTTTATTTTGTACTTCATCTTTAAATGTGACGCACAACGGAAATATATAAATCATCATAACAAAGTTTATGAATAAACAGAGATCAAGTTTTCGTATAGCTGTGTCTTCGAACAGAACCTCCACTGCAAGGTACGTAAGCGAAAACCTAGGAGTAGGAAATAATGAACTACTTCCAACATGTTTTAACAAGTACTTACACAGCTGACGACCCTCATCTCGGTTGACGACATTTTTATTTAAATTGAACGAATGCACTGACGTCTCGGTTTAGCTGATTATGAAGTCTTTACTTCATAGATAAGCGTTGAGCATTAGAAAATATCGTATACCGCTATTACTAATATAGATCCCATTCACTGGTATGAAAAATGTGCCATAAAACGACCTAAATGATGACGCAATAACTTCTCGCCAGTTATATTAGGTTACGCACCGCTAAAACATTGCGTAACTAAAATGCTTTAAAGTATAACAATTTTGTATATAGTTCTAGACGTTAAAGCCGAAGAAAAGGTGGAGAAATAGGTTTTTGTATGATGACCCAAATGCATTTGATCTTTCTCACGTTATAAAGGGGCCGTAGAATTATGATAGCACACCTCACTTCTGTTCGAAAAATACGCTTCTCTTATTGTAAAAAGTACAAATACTTTACTTGTGGTACCTCCGCCACAATGGCTTTTTGTTATTTGCTTGTATCCATGAGGGATGAATGTGATCAGCGAGAAATGTGGCGCGTGTATTAGGGGTTGCATCGACCGGTCGTGTAATCAACCACGCAATTAAAGTAGCACCAACTTCATATGGGAGCACTTTTAGCGTCCGGCCCTTTTGAAACTCAGCTGCTGGGTTTATAACATTCAGAGGCCGAATAGTGAAGCCGCTGTTGCCTGTAGCTTATGATAGCGAAATTTATGTAACGTTCTGGCACACGTTGTTATGTAATTTATTTAAGCCACATAGGTTTTTGTTTGCACATCCGCTACTCATGTTTAGTTTCAGAGGTTCTGATTGATTATGAGAACAAATATGTCTTGCAGCAGTGAACTTTGTAACATAAAAGCCTCGAACACAAAAGACGTGTTTATAAAAAGCGACACACCACAGTCTTGGCCGGAAGAATGATAATAATAACCTAACCCAAGTTTTTCCGGGTAACACGGGGTGATGAAAGACAGAAGAGATAAACAATTTACAAAGCCTTGTTTTTTTCCTTTTTTGTTTGCCTAATACTTCTGTTAACGTTCCTTAGTTGCATCGGGAAGCACACGGCGAAGTTAAAAAGGGCTATGAATCCCCGAAACAAACGCATTTCTTGCACGCGATCACGCAAACCGTGCTTTACGAAGACAGGAGTTTTGTTAAAAACAACGCATATTATTTATTTGATTGATTCATATGTAGGGTGTAACGTCCTAAAACCACCAAATGAATATGAGAGACGCCGTAGTGGAAGGGTAAAAAAATTTCGACCACAACGTATATTGTCAGAATGAAGGTGCCTTTTTTTAGTTGAACATTATCTGAACTATTTTTCATTGAAAAATGGTGATGGCTTGTAATGTAGTTGAAGTTGTCGCGAAACGAAAATTTTGAATAGCCTTCCAGGGCGTGAAAATGATTAAACTAGCTTTCTAGCGCCTTTCTCTGATTGTGAAACATTGTTATCTTTCTGTCAAACACTGCTTGTGTGAGCCTGTATGGAGTTTAGCGTCCCATAACCACATTGACATTATGAGAGATGTCATGGTAGATCTTTCGTTCGTGTGTTGAAGGAACAGACTGGATAGCTGGGTTGTCGAGAAACAAGTCCACCCCATCGTTTATTCTGCGTTGGTAGTTTTAGCCGAAGGTAGAAAGGGTTAGCAAAGGTGAGGGCCAGGAGTACGCACGAGGCAATCATGCATGTAGATAGCACATGTGCTTTCATCAGATATGATACATCCTCCTTCCAAACAGTTGACGAAATAAATGCCGCTGGCTTCTCTGCTGGAACTGCTGGTCATAACCCAGACGCTCTGGTGGCTGCGTCTGTCGTTGACTGCGTCTCAGTGGTTGAGGCGGGGGCTGCTGAGCTTCCGTGGGTGAGGCTGCGGTGATGGATGACGCCACGCCTTGAAATGGGATGTGGTTGTTCGCAGAATCTTCGTCGTCTGATGAACCAACACTATATGGTTCCTTCGTCGCCAGAAGGTGCCGACGGTTGCGCCTCAGCATGGTGTTGTTCTCTGTGCGTACGTAGAAGGACCGTGGCCCGGCTGATCCGATCACTTTGGCTTTCGTTGCCCATGGTGTCCAGTTCAAGCGAACCACGTCGTTGTCGCAGAGGCCAGGTAGGGTGCGCCTATGATGACTTCTCTGCCGGTGTTTCTTGACGAGCGTTGCTGACACTGTATTGAAGTCCGGCAATGGTGTGCGCAGCCGCCTTTCTTCCAAGAATTCGCCCGGAGACCGGCCATCTTCAACAAGACTCGCCCTGTAATTCAACAAGCCCAGCCAGAAACACTCTCTTGCAGCTTTTGTTTTCTTTAGGATGCGTTTTACAACTTGTACACCCTTTTCTGCGAGCCCGTTCGATTGCGGGTACTGCGGCCTTGATTTCACATGCTTAAAGTCGTAACGCTTTGTGAAAATCTTGAACTCTTGGCTGCTAAACTGTAGGCAATTATCAGTACAAACCTCAACAGGTATGCCGTACATTGAAAATATTGCACTCAGTCTACCGATGACAGTACTGGCTGTTGTATCGTTAGTAGCTCCACCTCACGGGAAATTGGACATCAAGTCATAGGCGCACAAATAATGTCTTCCCAAGTACTGAAAGAGATCGAAACCGATATGGTACCACGGCTGAGTAGGCGTTAGTTGCAATATTAAAGGCTCCGATGGCTGCTTATAAGCGTATGTCTTGCAAGTTGACATCTTTCGATCAAGGACTGAATTTCCGAGTTTATATTCGGCCAGTAAACCATTTGTCTTGCTCTAGCTTTACACTTTACCTGGCCAAGATGGCCTGCGTGGATCCGTTTCAACATGTTGCTACGCATGCTTGTCGGTATCACCACTTTAGTGCCTTTCAATAGTATTCCGTTTACTACGGATAGCTCGGCGGCCACCGGTTTCAGGGGGCCATCGAGAGGCTCTCCCCTGGCAAGCTTTCTTAGCACTGTGCCAAGATATGGATTGAGAGCTGTTTCCTGTGCAAGTTTTCTAGCTGTCATTTCCCTTATGAGTGCCGATACGACCATGACGGCATGGATCTCGACGTCACTCGCGCCTGCAGCTCCCTTAATTCCAGGAACAGGTGACCGGGACAGCATATCAGCAAGGGCCACCTGTTTACCAGGAATGTACGTCAGCGTGTAATCATATTTCATCAATCTCAAGAAACATCGTGGCACTATGGGTGGCATATCGCTTATGCCTTTTTTAATATGTCTATCAGCAGACTGTGATCACTCTCGAGGGTGATGGTGCGGCCATAAACAAAATGATTTTTTCACAACCAGCCTCTTTCACAGCCAAAGCCTCTTTTTCAATCTGTGAACATCTTTGCTCCGATTCTGGTAAAGCTCTCGACGCATAGGCTACCGGCTGCCAGCAGTCTCCATGACGTTGCAGAAGTGCCGCGCCGACCCCACTTTGAGAGGCATCTGCACTTACCTTTATCTCCCGATTTTGATCAAATATAGCAAGCACTGGGGCATTACTTAATTTCCGGCCTATAGCCTGCCATTCGCTTTTGTGGTTTGATATCCAAACAAAGATGGCACCATGTTTTATGAGAGAACGTAAAGTAGACGTACGCTGTGAGAGAGCTGGTAGGTACTTGCTGAAGTAGTTAACTACTCCCAGTAGCCTTTGAACAGCCAATTTGTCCTGAGGTCCTGGCATTCTCAAAAAACCGTCAACAAGATCAGGATTTGGCCTAATACCCTTGTCGCTAATGATGTCACCCAAAAAGAGCACTTCTTCTTGACCGAAGCGACATTTGGATGCATTCAAGGTAAGGCCTGCTTTGTCAGCTGTTTCTAATGCTCTACGCAGCCTCTCATCATGCTCAGCCCTGGTCCTTCCCCAAATTAACACATCGTCTACGTACACGCGCACACAGGCCAGACCATCAAACACCTCGTTAAGGGCCTTTTGAAACACTTCGCTCGCCGACGCTATACCGAACGGTAGACGAAGAAAGCAATACCGGACGAAAGGCGTCGCGAATGTGCATATCTTCGACGATTGTTCGTCTAATGCGATTTGATGAAATCCCGCATTTGCGTCGAGCCGCGAAAAGAACTTCGCGCGGCCAAGTCTGCTTCAATATCCTCTCTGCGCGGCATTTGGTAGTGCTCCCTCTTGATGTTTTCGTTGATGCGCCTAGGGTTCGTGCAGACCCGCAAATTGCCATCTTCCCTTAGTACAATGACAAGAAGGCTCACCCAATCTGTGGGGCTGCTGTCCTTCTGGATGATGCCCTCCTTGTCCATTTTGTCCAATTCAGTATGTAGAGGCTCACGCAGGGACAAGGCAACCCTCCGAGCTGGCTGGACGACTGGCATGGCATCCCTGTGAAGCTCAATCTTGTGTTCACGGGGCGCATCCTGTTCCGTGGAAAAGACGTGGAAACTCCTTGACAATTTCTTCAGTGTCGTTCGTCGTCACGCTGTCAACAGCCCGCTGTACGATTCCAAGCTTCTCGCTGGTGTCCAATCCCAAGATAGTGCTGTGGTCCTTCTTTACTACAAAAAACTCTGCGCACGCCTTGCGAACACCAATCTCGATAAGCGCTGAAAACTTGCCGATCTGCTTGATCGTGTTGCCGCCATATGATCTCAGAACTGCGGTACTGGGCATCAGAGTTGTCGTCTTGAGCTTGCGAAACATTGAAAGTGGCAGAACATTGGCCTGCGATTCTGTGTCCACCTTACAGGGGATGTACTTGCCACCATTGCATGCGTTCACACGCCAGTCCCGTTCTCTGCTTGCGCAGCTTCTGGCGACATTCAGTACTTCGAAGTCGTCGCTCTGATGCTGCACTTCATACACGCGCTCTTTCTCACTGCAACAAGACGCGAAGTTGTTGCGGCCATTACACAAGTAACATACTTTTCCGTATGCCGGGCAGCATCTGTAGGCATGCCTTCGGTTGCAGCAACTGCATTTTAGGTCGTTCTTGGACCCTCTAGGGGTGCTCTTACTGGCTGTGACAGCGCTCATATCGAGTTCTTCCTTTGTTTTCTGCCAAAATTCATTTTGACGAGGTGATGTTTCGCCGCCTTGCAAGGGATGATTACATTTTCCAAGGTCATTTTTGTCCCTGAGCATATTTTCTGGAAGCCTTGGCGAGTTTGTTCAAAAAACAATTTGGTCTCGCACCATGTCATCCGCCATGGTCCTGAAGTGCTGCGCTTGTTTTTTAAGCTCGCGTAGAAAGTGCTCAAAGGGCTCCACCTCACCTTGACTGCGCGAACGGAACACGTATCGCTCGTGTATTTCGTTTTGCTGCTCCAGGCAGTAATCTTCGAATTTGGCAATTGCGGTGCTCAAACCCTGCTTGTTTTCTTCTCCGCTAAAAAAAAAAAATTGTTGAAAACGTCCAAGGCTTCCTCCCTCGCAACGCTGAGGAGCAGGGCCGTTTTCGCTGCTTCCGACGTCGGATTAGGTTGGCATGCCGTCACTTGCAGAAAAAATTTGAAGTGCTGACGAAACCGCGTCCAGTTCCTTTCTCCATCAGCTGTCAAACGTAGTGGTTCAGGCAGCCTCAGTTGATCGATGTCGTTGCTTATACGTTGCCCACTTCTGACATCATGTTTCATTCGTGTATGGAACGAACAGACTGGACAGCTGGGTTGTCGAGAAACAAGTCCACCCCATCGTTTTTTCTGCGTTGGTAGTTATAGCCGAAGGTGGAAAGGGGTAGAAAAGGTGAGGGCCAGGTGTACGCACGAGGAAATCATGCATGTAGATAGCACATGTGCTTTCATCAGATATGATACAGTAGAGGGCTACAGAAGTTTTGATAACTTGGGGTTAAACAGGCCCCCAATTTTGAGCACACAGGCCTACAGCATTTTTACCTCCATCGAAAATGCAGCCGTCATAGCCGGGATTCAATCCAGCAACCTTTGGGTCAGCAGCCTAGTACCTTAGCCCCTAGACCACTGCAGCGGGGCATGCGCAGGACACTGAAGCATGCAAGCTTGTTTATAAAAATTGACAGCTTATGCAGGACTTGATAAAAAATCAATAGCGCCGACACGTCAGTTTCTTTACAAAGAGAGATGCCTTATATTGCTTCATGTTTTTTTTCGGGGCGAAGCTTTTTGTAGTCTAACCTTGTCACGTTTCACGCGTAACCGAGAGAAGAGACGAGAACGAAGGCAAAAAAATGAATGATCATTTCTTGTCTCATTTCCTAGGTGGTGTTACTCTGCCGCTACACCGCATAGCACAGCAGTGTGCACTGCCATACGGAGAAAGATGCTACACTGGTAGAAACAATGGACGTGATCGACACAGTGGCGGACATCTGGAAATCAACAAAGGCCATTGTGGTACTGCACGCTGGCCTCGGTGACATACAAAACAATGAAGCTTCTCAGTATTCGACAGAGAAGCTCAAGTCCTAAATAACTTCTTGGACTGCAACAGCCAAATTCCACTTGTTGTGTTCTACGGCATCCCAGAAATAGGGCCCAAGGATGAGGCCGTGCAGACCCAGTGCGAGTCGTGGAACAAAATCTAGGTCAGATTTGCTCGGACACTGGAACACGCGTGGAGTTCTTCGGTGTCACAAAGGCCCTGCAGGATATGATTACGGGAACCTCCTACAGTGAGTACGTCGCTGAACAATTCGAACAATGATTGGGATGCAGAATTTGTGTTTTTTCATGGATTCGCTCATCACACACTAACATGCACCGGGCATGGGGCGTGAACCCAATGACCTTCATGATGACTGCCCTAGGACAGAAAATTCTGCAAATGACCATTATGCGGAGGTGGCAGAAGTGTTTCCGGCACAGGTCCATGAAAGAGGGCGGCACGCCGTCATCGTATCCGCAAAAAGAATAAAGACATCCAGGTAATCTTTCCACCAGGATGCACAAGGTGCCAGAACTTCGAGCAAATGAAGAGAACTGTATCGGATGATGCGTGACGAAGACCTAGAGATATATGCTATGGCACAAACAAACCTTCGAGTAATGGAAGAGCTACCAGTACATGAAGGTTGGCGGTGGGCTGGCCTGAACCCTTCAGGTGAATCGAGCAAAGGGGAAGGAGTCTGTTTCCTGTGGAAAGGTGGATCATCTTGGAGGAAGCTAGACAGCTCGTGTGCTGGGCACATGTGGATAAAGGACTACTTGCAGGGACTACTAGTCTTGGTAGAAGCAGTATACTTTGCTGTATCCCCTGGAACAAACGCGGGAAATTCAAGGATGACGCAGTGCATCTGAGACGTGGCAAGGTGGGCAAACCAGCGAGAGGTCCTCATAGTGGGCGATTTCAGTCACCACCTGCTAGCTCTGGATGATTTTCAAGATGCCAATGGACAACTACTGCTGGCACTGGCGCCTTAGATGTACTCACCTTAGATGTACTGAATCCTCGTCCAGAGTAGGAAGGCCAGAACACCTGGTGCGTCAGAAACAGTCGCAGCTGTATTCACTACACGCTTGCGACACCTGCTCTAGCCTGACGTCTCTCCACCATAAACATAGATGAGAACGGTTAATTCAGCCTATGCAGCAACCACAACCAAATAAAATTGACCTTTTCTAGATACTCGTGGCGGACCACTAAGAAGGAACGATGCAACCCGGCTGTGAAATGCCTCCCGCAGTCGGCGTATGATTCAGTCGCAAAGGCGTTCGAAGAAAATATTCAACCGGTAGAATCGCCAACCTACGTTCAGTTTATGCTGAACTGAAGCGCATCGTAACGAGGCACGAAATTCGCTTCGATTCTTGCAGTGGCTTGCGGCGCAAATTTTGGTGGGGCGAAGAGGTACAGAACGCCCTTTTTGCAAGACGAACGGTAATTGTATACACAGAGCAGCTGCTTGAACATCTCCTGTAGAGAAGTCTCCTGTAAAGTGAACAATTGTGAGCTATTACAAAGGCAGGGCGTAATGGTGCTAACAAATTTCGGAAATATGCGTCCTCATTGAATCGTATTACTCTGGCACGCGGAATTCGACATCACTCTAGCAACCAGCTGGTCACTGATGTCACGGCACACTTCAAGGACCTCATGCAAGACCTCTTCAGTCTCACGCATGACGAACCGGTCGCAGCTGTAAACTGCGACGACGAGTCTAAACAACCAAGGGAACAGTACCGTTGTAAAGTGACGAGGATCGGTATATAGCGCTCTTCCTCGTAACAGTGCAAGCACTGCTACCGGAATGAACGGTGTACCGGCGGGCCTCGTTAAATGCCCAGAAAGGTTTGTTCTTGAACACCTCGTGTAAATCTTCACTACCATTCTGAATGACGGCCCAGTTCCATCTGACTAGAAATGTGGCCGAGTAAGCATGATGTGAAAGAGAGGAGGCTACACAGGACTACTGGGTGACTATAGACCCATTACGGTGACGAGCGTCCTATTTAGGCTCTTTGCTTAAGTCTTGAAAGTCTAGATAATTGGGTGGGCGAAGCAAAATGGCATACTGTCTCAACTCCAGAATGGCTTCCCATGAAACCAGCGATTGAAGGACAACCTTTTCGTGCTCCCCCAGGCCATCGAGGTGGCACGGAGAGAAAAGGTAGGCCTGCTAGGATGCTTTCTGAATGTAGCCAAGCCTGTAGCCAAGCCTACCTGTGCAACATGCAGAGTCGTTATATCAGTTAGCAAAGCAAGAAATGCCGAGCGTCTGGACAGGCTTCCTTCGGCGGATCAATGCGTAGAGCTCGGTGGCGGCATGTTTCAGGGACACTAGAGCGCAGCCTGTAAAGGTTACAAGAGGACTCGGGCACGGCTGCTCTTTGTCTCCGTTGCTGTACATGCTCTTTGTGGCGGGACTCGAGGATGCACTTGTGAAATCGGAAGTTCACTTTGCATCCCAGCTTATTATTGATGGTGTGGCGGAAACACGGACGCTGTCCGACGTGGTGCTCGCAGATGATCTTGTATTACTGGCAAATTGCTGCAGTGAACTTAAAATATGGTGACTCAAGCGGCTAGGCCTGCGATTCAGCCTCAAGTGGCTGGGCCTGCACTTCAGCGTCAAAAACTGGCCATATTTCAATTTTCGCGCGTGCAGGAGATTACCGAAGTGTAGCTTCCCAACGGTTGAATCATTCTGATATTAGATGAATACTGGTGCCTTTGTGTAAACTTTTGCTCCTCTGCAAATCACTTTCACAAACAAGAGGAGCATGTTCGTCAAGCATCTGTGAGAGCTTCCAACGTGTCACGACGACGGAGTTTAAGGAGGGGGGGGTAGCTGATTTTTTTCTAGTGCGTGAGCTGTGGAAAGCAGTAAATGTGCCAGTGCTGTCATTGGCCAACGCCGACATCTGCCGGGACGCCGCAACACGCCAGTGGTTGGAGAGAGGTCAGAGTGAGGTTGGGTGACTGGCGCTGGCGTTTCACGGGCGCGTAGCTGTTTAGGCTGTCCAGAGTGACCTCCGATGGTCAAGTTATGAGGCACGGGAGAGCAGGAGCAAGGCCGCTTACGAAAGCTGTCTTCGCCCCATGAACAATTAACGATGGTCTTGGCGTGTATTTAGGTATACTACCATAAAAGGCATCAGTACACAAAAGAGCAGGCGTCTTTACAACCTGTGTAGAAAGTTCTCTCTTTTTGCTGACCCCGTCCGGGAGGACAGTGAGAAGAAATGGTCAGTGGAGAGACAAACTCGAGTACAGAAAACGGAGACAGGAAGTGATGTGGCAGGTGGCTATGGAGGAAAAACCAAGCTTGGCCTTCTACAGATCGCACAAGATGATAATATTAGTCGAGCGTCTATATGACAACAGTGTCAAAGGCTCTCTGCTGTTTGAGGCCTATGCTTGAGTGCTCCGAGCTAAAGTTTATTGACGTCACTTCGACCCATCGTTGGCTGACAGTACAGGACAGTGCAGTGCATGCGGAGAAGACGATAAAACCATTGAACACATTGTCTTCAGCGCAAATGTCTGTTTTTAAGTGGTGGTCAGGGGAACAGTGAGCACTTCTGATGTTCATGGACCTGTTGTAACTTTGTGATGTGCAGTTTTGCAATAATTCATTTATTTTATCGTTCCGGTCAGGACACCGCAAGGTGCCCACCCGTTACAAAGGGGACGGCCACAAACATCATCGTCACCATAATCATCAATCCGAAGTGCCGCTACTCTCCTATTGTGTGCTGCGTACGCTTTACCTGAGTGCACGGAGAACGAGTTCTATTCTCAGCTTCCTGAACAGTCGCTGTACGTGGCGGATCGTTGGTGGGGCATGGACGAAGCAGAGCGGTGGGCACGTTGAAGACGCTTGTGCTCGGCTACCTTGGCTCACATCTTGTAGTTGTTCCCTGCGCGCCGTCTGCGTTCTCGAACGCAATCGAACGCATAAAATGATGGACGGATACAGAGACGGATGCACGTACGAACGCTTTGCCCCTCTCATCATCATTCTCTCTGTGGATTTGCAGGGATTTTTTTATTAGCCACCTCCTTACTAGTTATAGTTTCTCTTCCTTCTCACGCGATGGACTTCACACTGTGTATTAAAATAACATAGCTTAATTCACGTAAGTTTACGTAACTCGCTTTTGTGTATTCTTAGTTGATTACTTGGCAGTATTTGTCTTGAACTTTGGTTGGCTTCTCGCCTTAACGTTGGACCTTTTCAAACTGGCTTGAGGTAACTTTGTTCCATTACTGCTTGGTGCCTACTTTAGTATGGAACAATGAGTTGCTTTGAATAGAATTTATTTCGAGTTACAGCAATAATGGCCATATCTGAGTTGGTGGCATTGAGGCGTGTTGTCGGAAAGGCAGCACGCCGCGAAGTTGTTCTTTCTGTAATTGCTGCCTCATGTGGCCACGGTATCGCACCTTTCTCATCAAACAGCACCATTTATGCTAGTATGTTATCGCATCCGCCTCACGTTCTTTTTGGATACCCAGTCATCTGCTCTAGAGTATACGACTGAAACCTTGAATACAAGCCTGATTACCCTTTCTATCTGCAACCCCGACTACTTATTTTGTGCATTTTCGAAGAATATGTTAACATGACCTTGCGTGCTACAGCGGTCACTTTTCTCATGAACCATTTCTAGAAAACGGGAAATAAGGCCCAAAGATACAATTACTTGAATGAAATTATTAGTTCTCGTGAATACTTTTTGGCCTCTTGCTGCACATAAAAGATCGCTGACAGAAAAAGTACGGTCGACGTCATGAAGTCAATGAAAACATTTATGTGAACCATACAGCGAGTAGCTGCCTGTACCGCACTTGAAGGGTAATCTTACTTACCTGATCAACGTCTTAAGTGATTTAAGTTGTTGTGTGCCTATTGCGGGCTAACAAAACACGTTGACTGCGTTAGCATGACGAGAGTACCTACGTCACCACACACATTTAGTTTTAGCGAAAAAAATGTAATGGACACGGAGTCTGCAATTTTCGCGGTGAGAAAAACTTAACACTAAAGCTTGTTTAGTAACATTTTGGAATGTAAAAAGAAATAGTAATATTTGCAGCAACAGTGTTTTCCTGGCTAATTTTCCCACTTTATTATACCAAAATAATGGTAAATCAATTGGGTATACAGAATCTAAAATTAGAATTAGATCCTTATTTACACAGCGCAAATAACAAAATCTTCCAAGCGAACAGAAACTAAACAAGCAACAAAACCACTTTATTGTCCTCGCTTGTTACATATTTAACCAAGCACGAAAACTCAAGCGTAGGCATATATACTAATGTAATTTGAAGGGCTAGCGTGGCGATCAAACATAACATCACCTTAAGCTTTCAGAGTTTACAGAAAGCATGAGGCGTCTTTGCTGTTGTGTTCTTTCACAAACGTGTTTCCTCTGCATTATTTTGTCCCTTTAATGACGTCAATACATGGCTCAAAGAAGTGCAGTGCACTCGTGTTCGAGATGTATGTCGATGAATCGACTTCTGGGTTGTACTTGTCTTATATTAGTTGAAAGCTCGTTAGCTCTTCTAATTGTTCATTCACTTCTGGTTTACATTTCCAGCTGTCACTTAAAGTTTTCTCAGTTTTTCCGACTTAGTCTAAATAGTGAACGCTTCCTGACACGTTCGAGTAGCAAATGTTACTTGGAAACCCTTGGCGACATGTCGACTTGTCCACGTCAGATCATCGCGTGAAAGACGAAGTATTTCGCTTTGAAGCTTTCAAGTACCAGACTTGCTGCGTCCCTTCCATAGTTAAAGCAAAAACAAAAGAGGCATTGAGTGAAAACAAACATCAACAATTTAATTAGGTACATGCTGCTCACGGCAGCATTGACCCAGGGACTCGAGACAGCGACGCAGCAAACATTAGTTTCGGACAGCTGTAGTCAGCCAGTGCTGGTAGCAGAATCCATCCTTCCTGGCGGCCAAGGTAGTTTTCTTATGGGCAGCGCGCAGACTGGCTCTTTTGAAGAGCGCAGGTGAGCCACTCGCGCTACCGCTGCACCACACGTGGTGCTATCTCTGGATAACCGGTCTTGGTGGTTCCCACAAACGCGCCTATACTTCTCAACATCCAACAAAACTGGAGCTACTTTTCATAAGGCACGCTGCAATTTTTGTACATGAGCCATTTTAACAGTCAAGCATTGAAGTTATTCGTTCCTTGTTCACCCATTACCAAACATTTATGATCGTAAACGGGATTGTGCCACAGAAATTGGGTGAATTCGACAACTCACTACTGCTCCTCTGATTGTGAAAATGGCAACAGTTAGTCCAACGATCAGGTATGTGCCCTAGAAATATGTGCGGCCTATCTGAAAACTATCAGCGTCATAAACAAGTATGTTCAGCTGTAATTGTGTAAACAGCACTGCACACAGCTTCCGCTGAATGAGAACAAATCCCAGTAAATGATCACAAAGCGATGGCGGGAAGGCGAATACTCCGCGAGTTTGCGCAACAAGTGAATACAAGAAAACAGAAAAGTCAAGGGCTGTCTCGTGAAAACCCCGATGCGATGGAAGCCCTACGTCTACGACAACGCGCTCGCGTGAAGGCATTGGTGGTCTGTGGTTTCACTCCAATCTCTATGCGCTGAGAATTAATGTAGAAAAAACTTAGCATCGCCTAGCTAAAGCCTGGTAATGATCCAGAAGCAATGCATAAACAACCTAAATCACCTTACTAAGGCCTAAAAACATCCTAGGAGTAACCAAGCTACTTTTCGCAATGGTCCTGTAAACTGCTTCAAGGTTCCCGGGGCGTAGTGCAGGCTTCACCATTTTTTTACAAAGAAGAGATCAACCAGCTTTATTATTGTAATTTTTCAATGTTATTTGGTGCCCACGAGAGAAACACATCGTTTTTTTGTGTCATTTACAACACTGTTGTCTTCAGACTACGGCGAGCTTCATTGCTGTGGCACGTATCGAAACCTGTGTCGCCTAACTACTAAGATTTTTTTGTTGTTTCAAAACAGAATGAATAATGGTTTCTTATGAAGCTTGCAGAAGAGGTATTATGAATCAGCTAAACACACAGAAGAAGCTAATACAAAACCCACCAAACCCGAAATTCCTTCTCATGTTTCAGCCATGAATCGTGACAGCTAAAACGCACATTTCACAACGGGATGCAATTGTACGCTTAAGCTTTTTTCCCTTGCTCTTCGTTGCAGCAAGATCGATCGTATATCAGAGAGCTTTATTGCTGCAAGCAGCAAAATTCATTGAGCATTGCGACAGTGGAATTTCCTGTGTAGAAACTTTACAAATGATATAGAAGAAAGACTGAGCGTCCATTATGAGTGAGGTAATCGATCGCTACACGTTGGATAGCCTTCTCCAGCACTTTTACAATAAAAGTGTCTTTTCTAGTTGTCACCAGAATACCACATATTGACAGGAGCAACGTCAGCACGCATTCTCGCTAAGTGAAATTTTGTCCTCATAGGTTTTACACTAACTTTTTGTAATGGCTTTATTGAGTCTCTACCAAAACCAATGAGTATAGAATAACAAATAACATCTCAGTAGTGCATATATGGAGATTATATGATGTTTCTCAGCAAGAGAATTTGACTCATTGACAGAAATTTTGATAAACTTTTTCAAACAACGTGCTATTTCATAAGTCTTTCAAAACCTGAAACAACGCAAAAAAAATGGAAGTGTTGCTTGCTTTCAGTAATTACCTCATAATATTTTTGTTCTTCAATAAAGCATATGAGCTTCGCACTTGCAAAACTTTACCAAAATGGTTTGCCGTAGTTGTCTATCTTCGCCTTTTTTTATTCTAAGCAGCTGTGTGCGTGCGAGTCACGCGGGTGAGAAACTCTGTGGCCTCAGCTCCATGTTTCAGCTTCTGCACAGCGTTACAGTGGACGTTGAGAACTCTAAAAGGTCTTGGAGCAGATACAGAGGTAAGTTCATCATCTTCTAACTTGTGGAACAGTATTTACGATGCGCCAAAACGGGCTATATGCAGGTGTCTCATAGGCCTGTTCGTTTCGGTGCCATGTTAGAGAAGGGTCGCAGTCAGCCTCACCATATCGTCACTCTCCGATGGCTCTTCGGCGGTTGACAAGTAGTAGTGTAGTGACAAAATTACGGGCTGTTGTTGTAGGAAAATCTCTGCTGTTGTAGGAAATTCATCTGGATGAATAATCAGTGTGTAACTATCATTGCAGCAAAAAAAACATGTTTCATGCGCTTGATTGTGGTGGTGTTAAAACAACGTTCTGGCTGCAGGCAGCGATTTTTAGCCAAACTCACGTAATGAATGCTGTGAATAACGAAAGTGGTATCTTAAAAGTGTGCTTATGCAAAGTAGGCACTTGATTTACATGTTCAACGAGGAAATGAAAGTGCAATCTGTCGTAGCATTGTTTGTTGTGTTCTTGGTGCTTTGGACAACTCAGCATTCGTTCAATTCGGATAATTTTGCTTGTGCCATGACAGTCAAATCAGAATGCTTTTACTTTATTTGCTTTCGTGACTGGCGCTGAGAAAGTTGCGGAGAGGAGTTTAAAGAGGCAAGAAAACTTAATATCACTTTTTTTCCGGTTCAGGAAAATTGGGGAAGTGGACTGTTTCTGTCAAATTGTGCATAAAGTCTCACAAGTCTCAAACTGCTGCGACTTTCAGGACACAATAATATAATGGCAAGGAGACGTGCGGATCTAAGTCATTTAAAAATTTCAGCTCTGATATGCAATTGTGTAATTTTTGGCTTGGTCACTTTATGGCCTAGCATGTCGCCATTCTCTGCAAGTGTTGTGTTTTGTTGCTTTTACGAAAAAAACACGTGGGAAAAAATTTGGTGAGGTTAGCTTACCCCACATGGTCAAGAGAATGAAAAAAGAGGTGCTTTCAAAGAAGGTGGCTTCAAATTAGATTTGGATAGGGAAATTGCACTTCAGAAGGAAGTGTGCTGCCAAATCCTGCTTGGTGGGATTTTTTTTTTTGAACTAATTTATTCCTTCAAGCATATATCTCTATCACCCATTGCGTTTTTGCTGGCATATTCGGACAGCATACACTTAGCTGCTCAACACCTGAATGCTGAGATCTGATTATATATGATGGCGTATGTGAGCTGCAATCAGACATAGACACAATAGTGCTTTTGAGCTCAGTAGTTTTGATATTTCAGTTGCATAGAAAGCTCATAACTTGAGTAAGTCGAACAAGTTCATTGTTGAGACTAGTGCCCATGGTTCATCTGTTGTTCTTGCACTGTTTTTATGATCAAGAGAGCACAGTGGAAACTTTCAAGCAAAATACAATGCTTCTTTTACAATCTTTTCTCGCAATGTGTCGCATTCTTGACGCGACGTCATCCGGTGCCTCTGTGTTGGCACTAGCCACCCTATAGGGACATTGACAGGCGGCTAAATTTAGGTGCTATCTTTCGCATCTTTAGTGTTTTAAATATGCAACAATCTTCACCACGTCAGACACGGAGGTGAATTTTCCAATTAGGAAACTGTACACATCTTCCGCTATCTCTTTCAAAACGTATGCAAACTTATCCTTTTAAGGCGCCCTGGCATTCGCGGATTTGCAGAGCTTCAATATTTGTTCTATGTACGTGGTACATGTCTTTTCTGAAATTTGTGCTCTCTCAGCCAATGTCTGTCGCGTCCGCTTCTTTTCCTCTAAAGCATTTCTTTATTTCTTCAACAAAACGACCCCAAGGGTGAACATGTCATATTACATGAAAGCTGTGTGAGTTAGGGAAAATACAACATGAGTAGCTGTTCTGTAGTGTAGCAACTGTTGCTTCTGCTCACCCTATTGTATTTCTTCAGCCAGTCATCAACGTCCTTTAAAGACGTCACGCCGACGTTCGGCGCAACCCGGTGGTATGGACCGGAACACATATTCGATGTCGCCGTCGAAGCACATGAGTTCTGGTCCTGGGACATTACCAATAGGTAACTGCGGGATCGCCGCAAGATGGTGCCTGCGGCGAAGTCTGGGTAGTAATGCTTCCGTCGTCAGGTTTGTCATACTCCGCACCTTTTACCAATATGTTATGCACACACAAATTGTTTCAAGGAGCGGTTTAATGAGAGTGGCGGCACAAAAGACCGTGGTTATCGCAGTAGCAGCGTCGTGGTTCTCTTTTCTTCTCCCACTTCTTTTGGTTTTTCACTTGCAGGTACACTTATTTGTAACAATATGATATCGCGATATGCTCTGAGATGTATTTTGTATTAATTTATTAGACCAACAACAACCAGGGTGACGTGTATAGACCTCATCTTTGCAAACTTGTGATCCCATCTCATCCAAGAACTTCTCGCTGTTTGTTTCACTGATCATAAGGCAGTCTTAATAGAGGGAGAGCTAAGTCTGCGTCTCAATACCGCATAGGACCAATAAAACAACATTTTGTATACTGCACACACCTATTGTCACTCATTTACATGTTCGAGTGGACAATGCATGGGGGATTCACGGTTATCCTAATGGTCCCGCACAGCTTCTTCTAGTTATCGTTTTTCCCTTCGTTGATGTGCTGTAATTTTTAATAAAGTTGTTGCCAACACGCCTTGCACTCGAAGTGAATGCTGATGATGGCGCAAAGCTACGTCCTAAGGTTCATAATATTAACGTAGAAGTCACCGTCTAGAATAAAGAGTGCACAGATGGACAGATACACGGACAGAAGGACTAATGAGCAGACAGAGGACGGACGCATGGACGGGTTCACTAACGGACCCTCAATCTACATTATATGGCGCAATGCCCGGGGAACGTCTCATTACTCACCCATGTGATACTCAGAGCTTCAACCACTCGTTGTGATTTATTCGGGAAGATCCCTAAACTTTCCCCCTTTTGTATTGATTGTATTGATTCCACAGCAAAGCTTTTTGATTCCAACGTGATTGATATTTGCCTCCGGGATCGAAGAAATAAGAATCTCTGCACCTGGTATGATTTTACAGTGCTTCTTCAATCGATCTTGTTTTGACCAATCTACAAATAGCAGATGGAGACGTCATCATAGGACGGCAATTTATGTGACATGATAGTGATATGGTGATAATGATACCAGTTCTGATGATCTTTACGTCATCATGCAGCCAAGGGTGACGTCATTGCTCAATTTTTTTTCAGCACTCGTGCTGGCACTGCCGATTTGGCACTCGATGGTCGCTGTTTATATTTGTTGAGGCATCCAAGACTTTCGCTTTATAAAGCCTGACACCATAATGACACACCGCGACAATATTTTGACTCTCCGCTAGACAAAAGTGGTGTCTTGAACAAACGCTTACACACTTGTAAACTAGCACATGAAGAAAACAGAATAGATGAATGTTACTAGTGAAAAAAATTCAAAAATTGGAGCACAGAAAGTACGCTAACGGCTTTTCTCTTTGCCGTGCTAAAAACCAAAGTTCAACGAATACACGTAGGAGATATCGTGCATAATAATGATGCCACGGGCTGTTTCGGAGACGAATTGCGTCAACAAATAGTACGGTAGCGAATAAAACTCTCATCGACATGTATCATACAGATGCTTGTCCTTTTCCACTTGTATGAAAATGTCGAAACTAAAGCCTTTTAATGTTGGGAACACTGAGGGCCCCTTAGCCTGTGTAGGAAAGAAAAACTGCTCCATCAGAAAACGTTTCGCTGTGAACAGGATTGAGCATACTATTATTTTCGTTCGATGTGCTTGAGTGGCTCCCTAAACTTCAGTTTAGCCTCTTATATGTTTACCCGTCTGCGACACCTGTCAGACTTTCTGAAACAAAGAGGTATTTTCTGTGTAGCTTCGGCTGAATAACGCAATAAAGAAGCTTGTCGTTTTTGTAGTTCAGTGTTAGTCACGCGCGTTGGTTGGAAGAGCCTAATCCTGAGTTTCTCTTAAAGCTAGTGTCTTTATTATGTTCGAAATTACCTCTGTATTGTTGTGTGTCGAAGCCACGATGCGTACATGAGCAACGGTTATTTGCGGAGTTTGCATTGTTTTTAGCAGGTAATGTTTTTCATCTGGATTGCAGCTATGTGGGTCAATCATCATGCCTTTCGCTGGAACAAAAAGGCATCCTTCACTGCACTGCTTCACCCACCACCTAAGGCATAGTGGTTTAGAATACGTGGTACTATGCTAAAGTATGCACGAGTCAGTGTTATGTATTTTCAGGGCTATTTAAGACCAGCCGTAATAGCATCGAGGTGGAACGGCAGTACAAAAGATACCTATCTGGCATTTGGAACACTTAAAAAAATTTTGCTGCCATCAGTTTTGAAAGTAGCAGAATAATACATGAATTCTTATGTTGTTCTGTCGACAATAATAAAGCATTACTTCTAATTTTTGAGCCTATCAAATAGATTTCATAATACTATGAACATACATAGCATGCTTTTTCATTCGGAAGGAAAGTTCAGTATTGGATGTAACACGACAGACATAGGGACGCCACTGCTGCGAGGAATGATTGACTATTAGGTCCTGTACTGCATGCTTTATGTAGTGTTTTTGAAGGTAACATTCCTGGTCTTACGACACACAGAAAAAAAAACAAGTGGATCATAGAAAACGATAATCGATTGTTAAACTTCCTCTTACGAGTCTCATTGCCAGTATGTGGCTACTTTAGATATCAACATGCTGTTTTAAAGGGCGCTTTTCATCAGTCGAAACTTGCACTATCCAGATTATCTTGCACTTGAAATCTAGCAAACAGATTTGTAATCCTTCTCTCTGTCTTTCTTTCCACCTGGACTTCATGTATGCGGTAACTTCTGGACTCAGAATTTCGCTCCGGGGGTCAAAATAATTTTTCAAGAATTCATCGTGTAACTTCGGTAAGTTATGAATCCAAGTAGTTATTGTAGATCCGCCTTGGAAAAGCTTGCCTTCGTGTCCACGCATTGTTTGTGATGATATCAGCGCTTGCGTGAAGCTTGCGAAATATACACCGAAATGCTTTCGTTTATTACTGCTTCATTCACGAAGCCAAAATTATCTAGTGCTTCCTGCCACATTGTGAGATCGGATAGAAGTACCCATATCGCGGTACTTGTATTTCGCTGTTCAGAGTTGTGGTACCATTAAAAGTGACACGTAAAACGTCACTGTAGCAGAGGGCTTGGTAGTCGGTGGCAAAACATTCTGAATGTACCTAAGCTAACGTAGATTCCTGCACAATGGCTAGAGCCCTCGCACGTTACACAACGTAAAGTAATATTGACCTTTCGCAAATGTGACGCACTTGACCCTTCGGGGACTATATATATATATATATATATATATATATATATATAGATATGTATTCTCAGAAAAACTTTGCAATGCAATTTGTCAGCAAAACCACTTCGCAAGTTTCAGCAGACTCATGTTGCTACAACATAACCTTTTAACGACAATATTCTGGTTGAGGAACGGTCAGCGTGTGGGAATAAGCAATTGGCCCATGTCACTGCGATTTTGTACATTTATGTATGCGCAGTTATTCATTATGCAAGACTGAAGAAACAACTTCAATCGTGTTACCTTCCACTTAACGGCCACTATGCAATATGACCTGCTCTCCAGTGTCATAGAATCTTGTGATAGTAATCTGCTTGATTCCAATTAGCGAACAGCCCATCTCATCACCCACTGAATTATAGTAGCTAAAAATAAGTGGCTACCATAAGCATCCGTCAGTCGTCTTTCAAATTTTATTCATTTTGGGTGCGTTTAAAAAGGTTGCCACTAAACAGATTTTTATAGAATACCCCTTCAGTTGTAAGATGACTTTGCCCCTCCCCGCAATTAGCCGATTTTCTCTGTCAAACTTTAGTGAACGAAATGTTTTGACCTCCTTGTAGCAAGAGATTATTTTGGATGCGAGTGCTTAACGCAGTATTTATTTGCTAGTAGACAAGAAATAAGCTGGCAATATTGTCTTCCAAAGATGATTCTGCTGCTAGACATGAACGAATTGTTGTGTCAGGCTACAATTCGGGTTCATTTGTTTTCATTCATCTTGATGCTGCACTGAGTGAATGCTATTGAACGCTGACAATGCAGATAATTAGGAGAACAGAATACATAGTTTATCCTCATAATTGCATTCATTTGTGTACGTAAACTTGTGCATAGTGTCAAGTCAAGGTAGCATGAAGGTGTATCATCGCACGGCACTGCTCACGCACTTTTTCATCGTATGTGGAAGTGAATAACGACTCATGCGTGCGTATACGCTCTCAATACTCAGCTCAGCCTACCGCGTGCGCTTATTGGTTCAAACAGCTTGCTTGCCTTGACAAGAAGCTAGGAATAGAGCAATAAAAGAACGGTTGCCTTTGACTATCGTGAAGTTAAAATGGTTGCAATATTAGTGCGATGCTGTCCAAACCAGTATTGTTTCCAGGCACCTATAGTTGTCTATATTACATGGGAGTGAGTGTACCAAAGGAGTAAATCTGTAAAACATGAAAAACATAGATTGCAAGGTGTACGGATATACATGCACATTAACATTAGAAAAGATACATCAATAAGATGAAAATTGTAGGTTTATTACTGCAATGTGCACAATATTTAAACAACAACGAAAAAGTTAGCTGCACACCAGTTGTTTTGAGTTCCAAAGGAAGAGTACAGCTTTGCAGCACACTCATTTCCCTTTATTTTTCCCTTAGCGGTCGTCCTCTCTTCCCTTTATATTTACCTATAATCTCTGTTCACTCTCCTTTTGTCTGTTTGTTTATATTTTTTCCTCCTTGTACCTATTTTGTTATCTCTCAGTTCCTCTTTCTTTATATCTGCATCTCTGTTATATCTGCATCTATATATATATATATATCTTTTTTATATCCTTATATACAGTTTTATATATTTATGCACATCTTTTTCATATCTGCATCTATCTCTCATTTCATTTATCGTTCTTGTGAGGCGTAGCTCAGTATTTCAATTTCTCTTTATTTATTTCTGAGCTTTTCTATCTCTCTTTAGTATTCCTTTCGTTTCTTTTCAATATTTCTCTCCTTTTTGCTTGCACTTGTTCTCTGTGCCATCTAAGTTATTCATTTTCCCGTTGCACAAATCAGGGATGTGGACTTATCGGTGCTCGAGAATTGATGTTCTGGTCCTTCGTTGACTGCTAACAACAGAGTGAAGTCGGCCGTTCTATTCTTACGCTGCGTGGTACTTTACTACCTGAAGGGACATTAACGACAACTATTAAATCGACGTTGATTGTTCAAATAGCGGCCCAGAAACCTCGTAGTGGTATTTTTGTGCCGAAGGAGGGCTTATTTTGAAATAAAATCACATTTTAGTGGTCCCCATTGGGTTAGCACACTTCAAATTACCCGCCTTCAGAAGTGGGAGCCACAGCAGCAACGACGGCCGTTGATCAATCTCTCACCATTGGCTTCAAGACTGCAGACGTTGTTTTATTCAACTGCGTCCCGTTAGACGGCATCACCTGTGCAGTGTAATTACATGAAATATTAATTTTCGAACCACTTGCGTCATTTGCCATAGTAACGTCCGGTGGTTCTTTTTTCCATGAATTAAACAAAAACGATCAAGCAGCATTTTATTGTGTCTCTTGATGCCCGGAAGTTTCTTTATTTTGTGCAGCTAGATTGATGACTTGTGAATAATTTTAGGCGGTACATGTCATGTCATCAGGATCATTTTGAGAATGTCCTGCTCCGGCGCATGTTTTCTTGTGCATTTACCCTAATTTCTCGATAAGTATAGCACTTTTGTTGATAATATTGTCGTTTTAGATGTAGTCATACATTGAGCTTTCATTCTGACGTAAATTGTTATTTGACTTTAGTGTCCCTTGAAGTCGAGAGGTTCATTTGCACTACTCTAAGGCGAAATTCATCTTATAGTCTACATCTTGCCTCCCGGTATGCACACTCCCGCCCCCCCCCCCTTCCAAAATCTTTCTACGCCTCGCGCGGCTTTGTATTGCCTTCATGACCTGAGTGATTGCAAGACTTCTGCACCTCATTAGGTTTAGCAATGCCTTCACGATCAACACATTTAATCATGTGATGACCAGATATTAGGACGTCGTGGGGACGTGACAATATTTGATCACTTGTGCCGTGATTATTACTTTTCTGTTTCACTCGTTTTCCCTTTTGCGTGGTGCAACTCTGGCGGTATATTTTTGCTTTTGTTCAGGCATCTAAGCCTTGCAGCTTCATAACCCGGCATGCTTGACGCATACGTCATTGAATCTTCTCCCTCAGCCTTCTCTGGGCATACGCAGCCAACGTGGCTCGTGGAATGATAGTGTCCACCACACTAAGTTCATAGTGTCGCACAAGGAAAGGAGAGAACATGCTTTGGCAATATTGAATCGAGAGCATCAGGTGCCCGTGTCGCAGAAAATCCGTTTCAGGCGTCGGCAGTGAAGTTCGCGATTGAAGTTTCACTATTGATGAAAGCAACGCAAATCAGTTATTTTACCAAGGAGCAAGCAATGATAATAAAGCGCTTCATAAACAGCATCCCAGAAAAGCAAAGTGCCGGCACAATGCGAATTTGGCTTGCAGTGCTGGCTATTCGCTTTAATGACGTTGTACTAAACAACACTTATGTTCTTGTGCAATCAAGTTCTGGTCGGACATTTTCTCACCGCGTTGAAGTGCGTCAATGACAGCTACTTTTGCGCGATATTGCATCATACCACGCAATTCACTTCGATACGAGTAACAAGTGCGTTTGAGTTAATAAATGCGAAGCATCTTACAGTGAACTTCGGCGACTTTGACGGTCTCTATCTATCTATCTATCTATCTATCTATCTATCTATCTATCTATCTATCTATCTATCTATCTATCTATCTATCTATCTATCTATCTATCTTTCTGTCTATCTAGCCGCTTATGTTTCGGAGCTTTCGTGGTGACCCCCTTGGCGTGAACCAAAATTAGCATGGGAAGGTGCGATGGTTTGACGAATGTGACACGCTGGTCAACACATGAATAATGTGACAATCTCGTCGCGTACGTCGTCAAACGATTTCCGCCAGACAGTGGCACATACCCAAGGGTGGGTATGTGCCCCTGGTATGCAGTTATATGCCACACGTGATTGAACTTAGTATCTACCCAGGATCGACGAGAACAAACATGGCCAATTTTCACGCGCAAGCATTAAGAAACGCGCGACATTGAAGGCGTTGACCCGACGAATGCAAAGAATAAATGTCAGTGTCCCAGATAGAATCGAACGAAAGCATTCTGTATGACAATGAAGCATTTTACCACAGAGCTACGCCAGGTCTCGCAACTACTTTTTAATAGATCCTAATCTTCGGGAAAAGTCAATAGTGGTTGCACTGCTGCCTACCCAATTTCATTTGATGACGTGTCGCTCAATGAAAAACTGCAACGTGGTCACCTTCCATTCACATGCTTCGCGAAACGTCGATTCCCAGGTATGTGGGATCTGCGTAATTTTTTAACCAACTGACATTCAATCAGACTGTATACTTGTTTCGCTACAAAAGAAGAAAGTGGCGTGTCTCAGTTTGACGGGCCACTTTACTTCAGAAAAAAAAACACTTTAAAAAATAGACTTCTGCATGGCTACTGGTATCGTCGATGAGCCTGGTGCGCTATAGATATACGCACAACTATTCAGTTCACGCACAGGCATCAATCTACATCGAAGCGTTTGGCACTAAGGCAAAAAAACGTATGCATGGGCACCCCTTTGATTGAAATCGATTACCACTACGTGTGATAACATTCGATTGAAATAAAAATAAGTACCGCGAAAATCACAAAGCAAGAACATTGTCAGGCTCTGTATCCTCGGCGCCGACGGCTAAAACATGAACGCAAAGGAGAGCCTTTCCTTCAATTTGCACAATCGGGCTTCTTGGGGCAGGACTCCTCTCGCAGTAATTGAATGCGCCAGGTAATTTGCTTCTATTGCAAGCTGCCAGATCTGCTTCGGCAGGATGGTGGAGGTGGATGGCAGCTGGTATACCGCACTGTATTTATGGCACTAGCAGTAATCCTGGCAGGATTGAATCTTCTTCGACATTGGAAGACTTTACTTTGATGGAAAGCCTGCTGCTCTGAGAGTCGGGCACCTTACAAGGTGGTATTTGGGGCTGTTGCTATAGGATGACGAAAGCACCGAGGCATGTCACTGTATGACTGAAGAAAGGAGGTTTAGGTGGCTTGGGCGAACAGCGTTAGGGTCGGCGACCTTGTCTGGCACCATCAAGAATAAAGATTAAACAAAACACTGGCTCAGCTCACACATTCTTCGAAACAAAGCGGAAACAAAAAGAGATGCTTAGCTCAACCTTGAGCCTATTTAGGATTCTTCATAGGACATTGCTGGAATCAGATTCTCTAGAGTCGGTTGCTCAACCACTGAGCATATATATATATATATATATATATATATATATATATATATATGCTCAGTGGTAGAGCATTGAACACGTTATTCGAAGGTCGCAGGTTCGGTCCCTAACCACATCAAGTTATCTTCTTACCCACTTTTCTTACTTCACATTTACACTTCGGCTTATTACCTTACCAATACTTTCCTTGGCATTATTTTCTGTTAATATTGTGTTAAAAGACGTAAAAACAAGCCGTAAAATATACAATTACTTCTTTTATATATATATATATATATATATATATATATGTATGTATCTATACGTATCGCAGACGCAGAAATGTGCGATATGCTTGCTATAGTCACTATCAGCATTTGCAGACGTCCACACAACTTAATCCATCATGTGACGCCCAAAATGATCTACAAATCTTGTAATAGGAAAGCGAGAATTCCAGAGCACTTCGATTGTTGAAAATGCTTTTGATGTTCAAATCTCTCTCATCCTTGTATATAGGGCGCCATTGATTAGTGTGGGCAGAAAATCATGCACCAAATTACACAATCTCGCAAGTTGGTGTTTTGGTGTTAAATTAAATTTGACTCTCAGTAAACGAAAAGAAGTATCACTCTTAGTTACCGTTTACTCCTACGTGAATGTAGATTACATAGGAGCCCTTTGTGAGCCACTTCTTATCCACTTAAGAAACCTTCATTCATGTGCACACGTGCAGTAAGGCGTTCAGTGTCTAATAACATTTTTGCTGGTTAATCTGTACAATATTTGCTCCATTGTGTTCAATATTTCCTCTGCTCACGTTTCGCATGAGCGCTCTTTTTCGGGCGTTTTCGCGGTATATACAAGGCTCAGTTCGTTCGGTCAATGGCGTGCCGGCAACAGTTATTACTAGGCACTTTTCTTTGCCCCTTGCGCGCTTTCAACATGCATGGACGAGGTTCTTCGTGTAAATATTTACGCTGCCATCAACGGCGCCTTGGCCCGCATTGAACTTAAAATAGTTGCCACTGTAGAAATCAAGTTCTCTTCTTTTACCGCCGTTTCTGCACCAGGTCATCTGTGCAGCCACGGGGGCTTTTCGCCGGCGTTGTAGCGCTGTCAACAAACCAACCAGCAAGCCTCGCAGTATGTCATGCAGCACGAAGCAGGTTAGTCTCTCGTATAAGGGAAATAAGACTTCGCTGTCTCGTCAATTGTTTTATTATACGCTACTGTCACTTTAGGTGGTGCTCCCCTATTAGTGCAAAGGCTAATGCTATGGAGATCATTTACTAGTCTCGTTGGGGGCGTTTGCATGCACTCTAAGCCGCAAAGGAGCGAAAAAAAATAGGAACAAGTGCTGCATTTCATCCCTAAAACCAACATTTAGTCCGTAGAGGGATTAACTGCACGACGAGAGTACCACGTTAGACCATCTGTAGCAACGCTTACTCCCTTGGAATTTGTCGGTGCAGAGGCGGCCTCGAAGGAATGGTCAGCATGCACGTAAGCAAATAGTTCCCCAAACAAATAAGCTGTTCACAGTTTGAGTTAGTGTAAGTGGTCTTGAGAACAACGGCAACTACGTCAGGAGAAAAGTAACATTCTTTATATGGCATAAATAAAAGCGAATGTGGGAACTACCGTCCTCAAAAAAAATTGAGTGCTCGTGCTCAAGCTGTATCATTTCGTAACGTGGTGTTCTCATCAAGGTAACACTTATTGGTGTTGTGGTGTGTTGGGGATGTGTTGTCGTTACATCGTTGTGTATTGCTGTATTTCGTGGGGCACTGAATCATCTGCGCTGTAGAAAGCGTGACCCGATACTGGAATGAAGTGCTACGCTATAGAAATGCCACGTGCCAACTGAAATATCGCTTGAAACGTAGTGCAAACATGGCTGCCTTCACTCCGCAAGATTTACTTCTGTGATGTTGATATGTGATGAACACCATTTGTATAACGTACACGTTATTCACGCAGAAAATTCGCATTGTTAGTGAGCTCGCGCCACCCAGCGTTACGAGAGCTGCCCCGTCTGCCATAGAAATACAAATGTGCATGGGCCATCGAAACGTGGTAGCCATTAGCTGTAGCAAGTAAAGCTGTTCAAAAATTGTTTTTCTTCCGGTGCAGCACAAAAAGCAATGTTCTTCAGAGATTCCCGACCTTCTTTAAAAAAACTCACTTAAACTCTGCACAACGTCATATTTTACAAGGTAAACAACTAATTTAGGAAGGTGAGCTGTTAACATTGCATGTCCAGCTTGGCTTAAACTGTTAACCCAGGTAGTCGGTTACCACGTCAGTGATTTTGCAAGTATGTAGCGATGCTAGGCATGTTTCAGTTCTATATGTCTGAAATAAAGTACAAGCTTCATCGAAGAATAAAATCACGCATTGAGCCGTAGTCGAACGCAGGCATTCCACATCGCAGAAGGGCAGTGTTCTAAGATAGAACCATGTATGAGCTTTAGGGTGCGTAAAAAAAAGCATTAAAACCATTACGTCCGACTGATACCCATTCTGGTTGCAGTCTTGGCTACCGGAATTTATTAGTACGCAATAAACATCATGTATCTGCACCCATCACTCTGAAAGCTATTTCAAAGCGTTAAGCAAATAAACCTACGGCTGCAGCCCTTCTTAGTTTTCACAGTTCTTACACAAGCCAATGTTGGCATAAAACAAAGATCACAACAGGGGACACACAACTTACAATGATGCCAATTTTGTTTCTAAGAAAATGCTTAAGTGTAATGGTATAAAAGTGAAATTATGGGTTCACTTGTTATAATATAGAGATTGATAGTATAATAATAATAATAATAATAATAATAATAATAATAATAATAATAATAATAATAATAATAATAATAATAATAATAATAATAATAATAATAATAATAATATATTATTATTATTATTATTTTATTAATATTACTTTATATTATTTTTATTATTATTATTAATAATAATATAGTGATAATGATATAACAATAACAATGACAATATTAACTGTAATAAAAAAATCTACTCATCCAGGAACAATCATAAGGTATTTGTGCAGGCGCACGAAAAATAAAACAATAAAAATAGGCAGTACACTACAGATTCTCTTCAGAAAAACAAACCAAGTAAAAAGAGCGGAAATGCACAGACAGAAAGAAGTCAGTGCAAAATAGGAATAATAAAAAAACAAGCAGAAAATCATGAAATGGGAGCAAAAATAACGAGAAATATACACAACTAACTGGAAGGCTTTTTTAGAGACCGGAAATGGAATAGTCAATGGACCTGGAAAAGCCAATTGACAACAGTGCAAAGCTCAGATCAAAACAATGACTGTGGACTATGAAAGCTTAAAGATCAAGAAAGTTACATTGAAGACACCTTATATTCTGTGGGAGATCAAGCGTTGAAAGATGTTGGCAGGTATGTCATACAGTCGATTCTTTCTGGTTAGCTTATGCGGGATTCGAATATTTATCCGACTGAGAAGTCAAGGACAGGATATGATAATATGAACTAGCTTGTAAAGATAAAGGGTCACAGCTTTTCCACAAAGCTGAAGCAATAAATGCGAGAGCACCAAACAGAAATGTCAAGCGAAGAATGTCAAGCATAACAAAACATGCCCCGCGTTGCTCACGCAAAAATCACGCACGAAGTGTACTCACAAGTACAGGTCATTGCGAATACGTGTCTTAGTTGTTAGTTTGCAGTGTCTGAACAGCACGCTATTTTCGCAAACGGAGACTGTGCAGCGACTGCAGTGACCTTTGTGCGCCCGGTAACTAACACAGAATCGTTCCAGGGAAAGCCCAAGGCGTACTACGATTCTTTCCACCGCGAGAAAAGCGCGCGCACGCGTGAGCGTCTTCCCCACCACTACGCGGGGCAACGTACGCGTAGGGTATAGACAAATTCCACCGGACTTACGTCACGAAAATGTGGTGGCACTGTCTTGGTTGGCAAAATATGCTTTGCCTATTGCAGTTTATGCTAAGTTTTCAATGGTGCATGTGGTGTTCTGCGTCAAGCAACGAGAAAAAAAAAACAGTATGCAATCGAGCTGAGCGCGGTTGGATGTGAGTCGCGTCTCACAACTTAGTTTTGTTTGCTGGCGCACATCGCAGCCCTCAGCGCTTATGGCTTTCACAACGCTTATGGCGTCTCACAACGTCGTTTCGTTCATAGAGTTTCCTAATATACACTAGAGGGAACTCTGGCGCTAGGGTCGGTGGGAGCTGCAACGCATGGCGCTTCAGCGAGCATGAGAATGGTGGGTAGTACACACATTTGTCTAATCCTCGTACTTCTGGCCTGCTTTTGGCTCCTTGCGTGTTCGTGTGTCTTGGAGCTGTTTTCACACGAAACAATTATTAGCTAATCTTCAGTGGTTGCACTTCATTATCTCATTCTTTCAGACTCAACTTTCCAAATCGGGTCACGAAGTTTAAAAGGGTTGAATCTTTCCTTCAAAACGAAACCGAAACACGGCAATAAACGAAGCCGCAAGTACGATTCGCCGTCCGCAAGTATGAAGACTAGGCCAATGTGTGTACTACCCATAATTCCCATGGTTCCTGAACGATCACAGCGCCAGAGTCCCCTGTAGTTAATTTCAGGAATATCTATGGTTTTGTTGGTACACATCGCAACCCTCAGGGCTTATGGCGGAAGTTCCGTGCGGACGTCGCTATAATTTTACCCATAATGTCAAAATTGACCTACCGGCGTTGACAAACATGTATTGTGTCTATATGAATGCATGATCACAAGTTGCAGCGTCGTGATGATCTGGTGACGCATTCTCATTGCATAACATTGCTGGTAATCGTAAAAACACGATAGTTCCTTCAAGATTGGCATCACCAGCGTTGAGTAGTAGATATCAATAGCTTGCCGTTTCAACGTTGAAGAAAGTGCTTGATCATGGCTCAGTGACTAAGACCATGCACTCACGAGCAAGAGGTCGGACTTTCGATTGCGAGCTCCGGAGTCACTTTCTGGATCATTTTATGCTTGCTTTTCCATATATATAGATACGTATACATATACGGTGATTGGAGGAACTCGCTGACGCTGGTGGCAAAATCCAGCCGACAGGGTCCACAGAATTTCTGTCCCAATAATAACAGGTCAGCACGATTTCGTCGGCATTCAAGAGATGGCAGTGCCAATAATCTAGCAGTGTTCGAAAGATATCCAGGGTCATTTTCATTTCTAGCAAATTGATGCTTATAAATGCTTATGAATTTTTTCTAGGCTCGCTCAATGGCGTTACTCCGTATTTGGCACTCCAGTTACAGATCGCACATGCATACGGAAGTTGCGGTGAACATATTGCGCTGTAAAGTTTGTAGAAGGCTGTTGGAGAATTGCATTCTCGAGAGCCTCTGCAAACATAGCAGAGAGAACGAAGCTCTCGCATGACAGCACGTTTAGTGTGAGCAGAGAAAATTTGCCTGCAATCAAGAACACCTAGGTCACTGAAATGTTAAGCCTTACATAACGACATAGTAATACTAGAGTACATAGATTCCACGATGGATGTTGTAAGAGATATAATAATGAATTTGGTCTTTCAGGTGTTCAGGGACGGGTTACTTTTGTAGCACCATTCGGCGAAAGAACACAATTGTGGCTGCAGCAAGCGACAGTCATTAACTGAACGAATTTCCTTGAATATTTCAGTGTCATCGGCATGCAAGAAAAAGAATGGTAACGAAATAAAAGAAACATCGTTAGTGAAAATAAAGTAAGAGTGGGCCTAAAGACGACCTTCGAGGGACCCTACTAGCCACTTCGTACACAAAAAGCGTTTGGTCATTTACGGACACCTAACTTGAACTATTAAGCAGATATTTGTGCAGGAGATTCACCACAGACGAGTCAACATCAAACTTTCCACTTTTAATGAGAATCACTGGGGGGCTCACTATGTCAAAAGCCTTGCTCGGGTCCCAGTAGGCTGCGTCAAGTTGTCCTCTCTGACAAATAGTAGGGGAGATTTGCGTCATAAATCTGGCAGGTACGTGGTAGTTTAATAGTGAGCGAAAACCCCATTTTTACTAGGACTCAATAGATGTTACGTGCTAACTTAAAATATAATGTGAAGAGCCAGCTATAAAATCTTCGATGTGGCAAACAGTAGATAAATCGGGCTATAAATAGAAGTATTTAGTTTTGCGGCCTTTAAATCCTGTAAAAGCATGTGCAATTTTCCACATGCTGAGAAATGAAGTCGCGTCCAAACAGTTATAAAATATTGTAGTCAGTACTGGGGTAAATATACTACCTTTAGTACGGTGGAAGGGATATTATGTGGGCCACACAATAAGGATTGTTCTAAGCGCCCAATGCCCGATAAGGGGAGCTTTTCATCAAGCGAAAGACCTCTAGATATGCAAACTACCTTGTGCTCTTGTCTTATATGAGTGCTAGAGTCTGAACCAGTCCCCACTTGTTATTATTAATAACATTAAATTATAATAATAATAATAATATTAATAATAATATTTTTATAATTACTAAGAAGAAGAAAAAAGAAAAGATTGAGCATGCCATCAGAAGAAACAACAACATCGTCTAGTGGCTAAGGTACTCGGCTGCTGACCCGCAGGGCGCGGGCTCGAATCCCGGCTGCGGCGGCTACATTTCCGATGGAGGCGGAAATGTTGTAGGCCCGTGTGCTCAGATTTGGGTGCACGTTAAAGAACCCCAGGTGGTCTAAATTTCAGGAGCCCTCCACTACGGCGTCTCTCATAATCATATAGTGGTTGTGGGACGTTAAACCCCACATATCAATCAAGAAGAAAGAACATCACATGGTGAAGCAAGTTTCTAATAGCGAATTCTTGACAGGCGCAATCATTTTTGCAGCTTCTTGTACACCCGCTTTAAACATTCAAAAACAATATTAGCACTTTTCGGGCCAACATGTAAAGTTATTGGGCATCGTGTGTAGCCGCTATAAGTATACGTCGTTTCTTTTCAAGAAAAGTTTTTCGGGTTTCAGAGTGGGTATTACCGAAAGTGGGTCGCTTTATACTGTCAAGCAATTAAAATGGGGCCATTGAGAAGATAAATTTCCAGGGGGCCATTTACATGGGGTTTGCCCCACAGCCTGCACAAAGGAGTAGGAAGGAAGAAAGTATGTTTCTTTACAGAAAGGCAGAGAGGTCGGCCTGAGCGATAGTTTGCTCTAGCCTGCTACTCTATACTGGGAGAAGGGAAAGGGGAAAAGAAAGAATAATGGATGACGATGGTGAGATAGAGAGGTGAGTATGTATTGTTCTTTCTAGCTAAGACACATTTTATAGCCGCGCACATAGTCCAGTTGTTTCTAAAAAGGTAATAACTGCTCTTGTGACCGCAGTTGCACTGTTGGTGTCTAGCCAAGGGCCCAACATGGTCTCATCAGTTAATGACCTACTGCGATATTGTTCAGTAGAAGAAATCAGTGTTTGTCGTTCACGTACGTAGGCTGGGCAGACACAAAATATGTGCTCAAGTGTTTCTGGCACATCACAGTGTTCTCAATTAGGACCGGTGTCACTGCGACCGATGATATGTGCGTAACGTCTAGTGTACGCTACACCAAGACGAATGCGGTGGATCATACTTGTGAGTTGCCGTTTCAATTTAGGAGGCATGCGGAACCTCATTTCCGGGTCCCATTTGTGAAGTCGTGGGTGTCGTCGTTCCGGTTTGGTCCAGTGCTGAAGTGTGTAGCTGCGCATCACGCAGCGAAGCAGGGCGTTCGTGTCAGCTCGTGAAAACGCAAACCGTACTTCAGGGGCACTGCTTAAGGCATTTTTAGCTTGAGCGTCTGCCTCTTCGTTTCCCATCACGCCGCAATGAGCGGGAATCCACTGAAAAGTTATAAGATGGCCATTTGTTGAAGCAACCTGAATAAGTTCTGTGATTTCTATTGCCAAGCTGTAATATGGACCTTGCTTCATGATGCAATTAATGGTTTGCAAAGCGGGTTTGGCATCACAGAAAATCGTCGAGGCTCGAGGTCGCTCTCCGGAAATAAACCTTATTGCCTCTCGGATAGCGACAAGCTCTGCGGCAGTTGATGCGGTTTTATGGTCCACTTTGAATCGTCGAGCGATATCCATGTCAAAGGCTGTCAAGGGATGACAAAGGCTGCGGCGGAGGTGTTTAGCGTGGTGGATCCGTCAGTGTACACGTGCAGAGAATCACTGTACGTTGTATAAATGTGATATAGGGTCAGTTGTCTGAGGCCAACAGAAGAAATGAGCGACTTCTTCGTAATTCTAGGTATCGTAAAAGAGATAGGTGGTTTAGGCAGAACCCGTGGTGGCACTGCAGGGGCATTTGGCGGAGAAAACCTTGATGGTATAATATTTTCATGCCGCAATATTACTTTTGAGAAACTGCAATCTGGGTGAGTGGCGGGTAGTACTGACAGTGGGTGCTGTCTGTGTCTGCTCAGTAATAGTAGGTTAACTCTAAGTGGCTCGCAGAGCATGTATACACTGATGGGACAAGCCCGGAGTAGTTCTGAACTGCCCTTACCGCTCTATGATTTATGCCACTGCAAGTGTTTTTCGAATACGCCGTGCATGGCTACACTCATGATAGACGTATTATCGCACCACAACACGCACTCCAATGCGATAACACTGACATATCTGTTCGAATGGGAATGCTGATGTAAGGTCTGATTAGAAACTGCCGTGTACACGCCAGTGTACTTGACGTGCCCGCAACTCACGAAAGGCCATAACTAAGTTACGCGAATACGTCGATCAACCATCTAACGTTTGGCTGAAATCGAAAAAGAAAAAAATTGTTTAGGCTACTATAATGCGTAACTGTTTCAGGTGAAACTGATTCCCACAAAGCGTGGCATCTTCTAGAACGTTTTGATCGCATGTTTGTGCTTATGAGAAACACAGCACTTCACTATCATACGTTACAGCATACTTTCATTGAGAAACCTTCATTATACCATATCTCTTTTAGTGTCGCATCACTGCGAACAAACGTCTAGTAACGTTGCTGTGAACCGTAATAGCAGGGCAGGGAGTATGATCATGCACACTGACTTTCATCGTAACAGCAGTGCCAGCACTTGTTGAAAATTAGCAAACCGTGTTTGGTGAACCTCTGGAAACAAAGCTGCGATACATAAAGTAATCCTGAATATAAAGTTTTGTGAAAACTTTTCGATCAATCAATCATTCATTTTTTTCTTCGTTTCTTCATTGGTCCATTCATGAGCTCATTGGTTGATTTGTTGAATAAACTGTTTAGTTTTCAGAATTGCCATTGAAGAGTTACACATTTTGCTAAAAAACACACGTTTAATGCAGAAGTTTTATAAAAAAGGAGAACGTGATTATATCCGAAAAAAAATACTTGCCCAGAAATGCAGCACTGCCGACACAATACTAAAAACAATGAAACAATGAGTTGCGGAAATCTGGTGTAAATAAAGAATGGCAAAAGGTCAACACTGTGAGGATCACAACGCAAGATATTTTGCTGAGTCGCAAGATAGGCTGAATCGCTCAGTAAAGCGATTAGCGCTGAACTGTACAAAATAAAAGGACAAAAACGTTCGTAGAGGGCTAAGCTGGAAACGGGAAGAACACCACACCTTTGTTCGAAATGCTGGATATAGTGACACTCCGTGTTCGGATTATTCACCTCTTCAAGCCTCCATCAGCTCTTGAACATGTGCTTTGTTTAAACAAACAAAATTGTGTTGGCTGATGCCCAAGCAAGAGCACTTGTGGTTGCACAGCGGGCTTCATGGATACGCTTTCCTCTGTGAAAGCACGTTGATCACTTTTAGAAGTCGTGCTCGTCTGATTTGCTGTGAGCCACTCATTGAAGTTACACAATTAGGTGTGCTTCACACTATATGGGGTGCTCCAGGGACGCATGATTGTGAAACGAGGCCGTATTGATTATTTTTCGCTTTTACTTCAAAAGGTCTATAGTTGCGCTAACAAATTTGGTACAAATGCATCAATGTTTTATCGTGTAGACTAAAAACTTTCGAGATTTAGCACTGACAATTAGGAAAACAGAAGTGTGTCAAGTACTCGAAGTATTAGTGCCTCAAATACCTTCCCAAATGTCCTAACTGATACCTTCATTCATTCATTCAGCATACAGGCTATTCAGGTTCGTAGTTTTCATTGTTTAGGCTGTATGTGGATATATTTTGTGATAGTTCTTTGCTAGGTAGTACACGGATATCCGAAGAAACACTATTGTAAACTTTTCTATGTGCATTACTGACAAAAGCCTATTTGTCACAGCCGACCCAACATCTCTTATAGCCGAGCCAGAGCAAAAGTTTTTCCAGTGCCATAAAAATTAAGAACATAGCTAAATGATTGGCTTCTAAATACAGTAAGACAGTATGGCAGTTTTAACTTACTCTTGTATCGTGGCTTCACAATCATTTTTTATTTTGAACTCATTGGTAGGTTTTGTGGGTGTCAGTGCTTTATTTCTTGCAGGTTTCTTGTGATGTTATAGGGGTGTGAATTTTGACAGTTCATTTTTTGTTGGTTTATTTGCTGTTCTTTTTGCTCGAAATGAGATCCGGAAGTTGTACGTATAGAACGCGTTACAAAAAGCAGACCGATATGTCACAAGAAATGCGTTTCTAGAAAATTGGAAATAAAAATCTTGCGAACATCATAATCCTTAAGTGAATGTGTTTTGTGTTTGCAAAACTGTATTCTCACAGACAGTAGACGAAAATAACATTTCAACTTAACAGTCCAAAGCAGCAGAACATGCACAGAGAAACAAAAATTTTTTACAAAACGATTTGTTTGCTTATGTATACTACATCCCTATCAGAAAAAAACGAATGGTGGCCATGATGTAAACCACCACCCACCATTATAGTGGATTAATGTAGTGGGTGAATGGTGGGAAACGCCCACCATGGCGCATGGTGGGTATAGTGGGTGCTGCAGTGCCGGCGACGCTTCAGCGCGAAATGACGTCAGAATCACCGTGACGAGCTGCCACAAAAAATAAAAAAGAATTCTATAAAAACGGTATAAAAAACACCCGTCCCGTAAAAAAAAGAAGGCGCCATGGAGGATCGAACGTGAAACCTGCGGATTCCCATTCGAAGATACTAACCACAGCGCCACACCGATTTTTTTTCTTTATTGCATTCTTGACTACAGGTCAAGCTAATATGACAATCACTATCACACGTGTTTCATGCGTGACAACGCGTCAAACAAAGATAATACATCTTCATTACAGTCGGTAGTCTTATACACATCTCGCACTTTTATAACAGCTTCCACGAAACACTCATTAACGGATAGAACTCTCACATTGCAGTGTCTGTACGATAGCATACTACGCCAAACCGAATGAAGACCAAGTACAAATATAACATCCAAATTTTGCACAGAACTATCACAAGGCAAAAAACGAATTCCATATGAAGTAAGAAATAAATCTTTTTTTAAAGTTCTCTGTAAAATGTCCCAAAAGAAAATAGCGTTCTTACAATCAATAAGCACATGTTCAATGGTCTCAGGTTTGTTACACAGGAGACAGCTGCTTCCCCATGGTACATACATCCCTCTCTCTTCAAGCCACGTTTTCACTGGCAAGGTTCCCGTATGAAGTTTAAAAAAGAAGGTTTTCACATTGGGTGGTATACACATGTTTTTCACTCGCTTTAGTACGTCATGACCATATAATTTTTGATACCTTGAGCGGTACAGGGGCACAAGAAAAACATTCTGTATTAGGTCTTTCATAAGGCGCTTTCTTTTCACATTAGTTAGGTAATCTATCGAAAACCTCGCCCTTAAGAAACGATATGAGAACACAACTTCGCGCGAGAACGGTGACAAGGTGTGTCGTTCTCGCCTGTCTGAAGATACAAAGAAGTCAGGCTTGTGGTGTAATAGCATTGTTTGAAATAAAGAACGTAAAAAAGAGTCTCTCTGGTCTCTAATGAGCAGGAAACGTGATATTACTTGGTTAAGAAACGGATGGCACAGAGACAGCCCTCCTTGCTTAACTCGCCGAAACAAGTTCGTTCTAGATGTTCTCTCCCACGTAGAGCTCCAGATGAACGTGGCGAATATCCTGTGGACTTTGTGAATGGTTTTACGCTTACAACTAAGTACTTGCAAAAGGTACATAATTTTAGCAGCCAGAAACACGTTGCATACAGCTGACCGAGAAAAAATTGATAGGCCACGACCACCCCATCCTTCGGCGGTCGCGCGCAGTTCTTCAGCCTTTTCAAGCCAAAATGCTTCACTGTCCTGATACCTGTCCAATGGTACCCCTAAGTAACGACTAGGCGTCGTGAGCCACTGAATATTTCCAAAAGAAAACTGGGCGTAAGGTCCCAATTACCATGCCATAAACCAATGCTTTTTTCTTTGTTCATTAAACTTCCACTCGTGTCACAAAACCTTTGAGTGATTTTTAAGAACGAAGTGACACTCTCTCTATTAACTGCAGAAAAGGCAATATCGTCGGCGTATGCCAAAACACGCACTTCACATGACTGCAACCTGAAACCATTAATCCCTGCATGGTGAATCACTTTCTGACACAATGGTTCCAAAAATAGAGCGAAGAGCAAAGGACTTAAAGGACACCCCTGGCGCACGGAGGAAAGTACTTGTATGCGCTGTGAGAGTTCTCTATTTACAATTAAATTTGTGGTTGAAATTTTATATGCCAATTTATTACCTTTACATATGATCGCACCAAGACCAACGTACTCAGCTAGCATGAAGAGTATATTATGTGGAACCATGTCGAAAGCCTTGGCTAGATAAATTTGCAACATAGCTACTTTTAGAAGCGCAGCGTCACAATACTCCAAAATGCTCCTGGCAACATGAATATTCGTGAATATGCTCCTACGCTTGATGCCGCAAGTCTGATGTGACCCGACCAACTTGTATATAACTCCTTGCAACCTCCTAGCCAGAACTTTCATAAACACCTTATAATCTACGTTTGTTAGCGTGATTGGCCTGTATCCTGTCACTTTGCGTAAAACATGTTGCTCTTTCCCTTTAGGAATCAGCACGGTGTGTGCTCGGTTAAACGATGGAGGCAAAGCTCCGCGATCTAAAGACTCTGAAAAAACCTCATGCAATGCGGTGGCCATATCCTCCTTGAGCGCCTTGTAAAAGGCGGCATTAATGCCATCTGGACCAGGTGATTTGCCCATGCCGAGATCATCAATAGCCTTCTCAATTTCCGCTATACTAATAGACATTTCCAATAAATTTGTGTCCTTAGCATTAGGTGTCGGCATTTCTATCAAGAACTCATCTACAAAACCCGGCTCCTTTGGTTCGCGATAAGCAAACAAGTCCTGATAATAGTTATCAAAAGCTTTCATAATATCTTTGTGTTCTTTCAATATTTTACCATTCCATTCTATCTCTAGTATGTCATGAGCTCGAGCATATGCCTTTTCATCTGACAAGGCTCGCTTTGTCGGGGCTTCACCTACGAGGTATCTCTCAGCTCTTGCTCGTATAATTGCGCCTTTATATTTATCTTCTTCAATACATTCAATTTTGTTTTTGACAACCTGCCGTTGATTTGTGAATAAGCCCGGGTTTTCTGCTTCAATATTCACCAAATCATTTATCTCTGCCCGTAGCTCACGTTCCTGTTTTCGAGCTTGATACTGCATGTAGCAACCACACTCTATTGCATTCATTTTTATCTTTTGCTTAAATAATTTCCATCTTTCCGTGGCACTCCTTTCTGCGTTTTTGAAAAAATTCTCGATTTCCTTCTTTGTCTTATCTGCAAACCCTTCGTGCGTAATTATCTTAGTATTCAGTTTCCATGTTTCCCATACAACCTTCTTTTTGCACTTTCTACCTATCTCAAACAAAACTAAGCAATGATCACTGAAGGAAACAGCATAAACGTCATAGTTTTGACATAAAGGTACTATCTCAAAACAAACATATGCTCGATCTAGTCGTGCGTGACTCGAACCTTTAAAATATGTGAAGTGCTGGCGACTGCCACCAATCGCGAACAGAGCTACGTCATGTAAAAAGTACTTATTAAGGCTGTCTCTAAGCAAACCAACGCTTTCATCACCTAATTTAGCAGTATACGTGCAATCTTCTTGGGTCAAAACACAATTGAAGTCACCCAACAGAATCACACATTTCTGACATTCAAAGTACGCTTGCATTTCCCGAAAAAACAAACATCTGTCTCTCTAATTTGTAGGTGCGTATACACAGATAACTCTAAATTTAGTGTTCCCGTAACAAAAGTCACACAAAACAAAACGCCCATGTAGGCAACTTTTGACCTCTACCACTACAATACCAAGAGAGTTCTTGACAAAAATAATACATCCGGCTGATGCTCCCACTGCATAGCTCACACATGGATTGTACCGCAATGAAAATCCTGCTACCAAGCTATCAGTCGCGTCCTCAGATCCAATACGGCCACTCCCATCCAAATCCCCCAGTGGAATTGTCGGGGCTTTAAGGCTCACACTAAGCGCGCCAACCTCTGGCTTTTCCTCGCAGCATTTCAAAACCTTCCTGCTGTGGTAGCCCTCCAGGAGCCAGGGAGTGCTGCCACACTAGCAAACTATACTACGTTTCAGCAGGACCCTTTATCTTGCATCTGCGTGCACAGAAATTATACGGCCAACCTAGTTGATCTCGACCTTAAGCCAGATTTCTCGTACGTGATGGTGACACTCCTTCCGCTGCGTAAACAGGACCCGCCACTGCACGTGCTAAACATTTATTGCTCACCGAAACTAAGCAACATTACATTCGCAGACCTTTTTAGCCGCGCTTTAAAGGCTGCGGGCAGGGACCCTCTGGTGATTGTGGGTGATTTTAATGCCCCGAGCACACTCTGGGGGTATGCACGTGAAGAGAAACGTGGACGTAAATTGGCGGAACTTATGTCCTTGCTGGGCCTAACTCTTCACACCGACCCTGCATATCCAACTCGCTTGGGTAACTCCGTGACCCGGGACACATGTCCGGACCTTACCCTCACAAAAAACATGCAGTATGCGGATTGGGTCAACACTGAAGAGACCCTCGGCAGCGACCACTGCATACTCAACACCACCATTCCCACATACCCTTTGGCAAGACCCTACGGAGAGGCAAAATTACCCGATTACACAAAGTTTCGGCAAATATACGCCAATTCGACACCCATTGAGGAGCAAGGATACCATGCTTGGTCCCAGCAACTGGTTTCCTCATTACGCTCCACAGAAACGCAAATTAAACTCTCCGAGGCGACTCCGGCGGTGGATAACCATCTCCTTCACCTCTGGGAGGCCCGGCGCAGCCTCGTCCACCGATGGCGCCGGCAAAAACACAACCGAAAGCTCAAAATTCGCATCGCTGAGCTCACCCAGCGAGCAGCAGCCCAGCTCGCTGACTCTAACTGGGTGGACCGTTGCAACACGGCCGCTCAATAAATGTCCAGTCGGAGTACCTGGCGCCTCTTCCGCGCCTTGATTGATCCGACCCAAACTCGAACAGAGACACAAAAGCATCTGCAACGAGCATTTCACAGCTTCGACAGAGACACAGCCAAATTGGCATGTAAACTCCGAGACCAATATCGATGCACTCAGCAGGACTCCCAAGGGCCGGCGTACTCGTATGCAGGTACCGAGAACGCGGAGCTGGATCAACTGTTCCAGTTACACGACCTGAAGGCAGCCCTAGCAAAAATGAGGCGAGGAACGGCGCCGGGAAGGGATAAAATTACCGTGAAATTACTTGCCAATCTTCCTGACTCGGCCTACACCATGCTCCTTGCCTACATCAATTCCAATTGGATCGGGAAAACAAGCCTACCAATTGAGTGGAAGACCGCCCTGGTCACCTTCATACCCAAAGCGGGCAAAGCCATTAACACGGACAACCTCCGCCCCATCTCCCTTACTTCTTGTTTGGGAAAATTAATGGAGACGATGGTGCGCGACAGGTTGTCCGCGTTCCTGGAGAGCAAAAATGCATTTGCAGACACCATGTTCGGGTTCCGCCCACACCGGTCCGCGCAAGATGTCTTGCTTCAGCTCGACCATGAGATCCTCGATCCAGTCGAGTATCCCCTGAATGACAGGGGATACTCGACTTGGATCTGAAGGGGGCCTTTGATAACGTGACCCACGAAATTATTCTAACACATCTCTCACAGGTGGATTGCGGCCAAAACACTTTCAACTATATTAAACAATTCCTCACTGACCGACAATCATACATTCGGATTCAGGACATTGAACACGGCCCTTACCGATTAGGCACGAGAGGGACTCCGCAGGGAGTGGTCCTCTCGCCCCTCCTATTCAATGTGGCAATGATGAGACTCACCGCTCAGCTGGCGAAAGTCGAAGGCATACAGCATGCGCTGTACGCCGACGACATCACCATATGGGCGTCACACGGCTCGGCAGGAGACATGGAGGCAAGCCTGCAGCAAGCGGCGGACATCGTGGATGACTATGCCCGTCGCTGCGGCCTTCAGTGCTCCCCGTCCAAATCGGAATTCGTGCACATACGCCCCTCACCAAAGTGCACCGAAAAGATCGACCTCTCCCTTCACAGTGGACCAATACCCGAACGCGATGAGATTAGAGTACTAGGGCTTTTTATACACAAAAATCGCAGAGCAGACACAACATTGGCCAAATTGCGTAAGGTGGGGGACCAGGTGGGCCGGATGGTCTGCCGGGTTTCCAACAAGCGCGGGGGGTTACGATGCAAAGATGCCTTGCGGCTGGCGCATGCATTCGTAACCAGCCGAGTCCTGTACTCGGCTCCATACCTCCACCTACGCAAATCTGACGAGAATGCACTCGAAGTCATTCTCCGCAAAATCTACAAGCGCGCCCTCGACCTTCCTGTCAGCACCTTTAACCAGCGCCTTTTGGGCTTGGGAATGGTGAACACCTTCAAGGAGCTGAGAGAGGCGCACTTGACAAACCAATATACTAGACTCTCTAAAACACCGTCGGGTCGCCGCCTCCTTGCCCGGCTACACATCAATCACTCAATACACACGGAAGAGCGCGTACGGATTCCAGAAGTTTGGCGATACTCCTTGCACGTGCGCCCTCTTCCGGCTAACATGACCCGAGACGACTACACTGGCCGACGCCTCGCGCGGGCGGAAGCCTTGGCTCGACACTACGGCCACAAATTCGGGGTATTCTACGTGGACGCCTCCGGCCCGCACCACGGTGGTTGGTATACGGCTGCGGTCGTCCACCAAAACACCGTTGTAAACGGACTCACATTCCGTGCACATAACATTACGCACGCGGAGGAGATCGCCATCGCACTAGCCGCCGCAGATCAGGACTCGAGGGTCATCATCACCGACTCAAGGGGTGCCTGTCGCAATATTGAACAGGGATACATTCCGTACCGTGCTTATAAAATATTGCAGAACAGCAGCTACCTAGGTGCCCCCGCGCACCGAACGATCATATGGGTTCCGGCTCACACGGGCCTCGATGGTAATGAGACGGCCGATGCCGCTGCCCGCGCGCTCACTCTCCGAGCACCATCCTCGTCCCCTACCGATCCGGAACTCGAACCCAATCCTGCCTACACCTTTAAGGAGATCACACAATTTTATCAATCCGGCCATAACGTCTATCCAAAACCCTGTAAGGGCCTCACGAAGGCGAAGGAGCGAATCCTCCTTCGCCTTTACACTAAAACTCTATTGTGCCCGGCAATCATAAAACACTTTGACCCCGCATGCACGGGGAAGTGCCCGCATTGTGAGGAAAATTCCTCTGACATTTTCCACATGGTGTGGGCATGCCAAAAAACCCCAAACGTTACCCCACTACCCAACCCTTCGCGGGAGGACTGGGAGGCAGCCCTGCTCGGCTGCTCTGACCTGACGGCCCAACGGGCCCTGGTCGAGCGTGCCCGGGCCGCGGCCAACGCCAATGAGCTCCCGTAAGAGGGAGCCCACCTAGTGTTTGTACGGGGCGGCCCCTTAAGGACCGTTCCCACCCTCCCTGTAAATAACATCTGTAAATAAATGTCTTTCAGCAGCAGCGTCCTCAGTACTAACTTTATTCTCCTGGACCGCGAGCAAGTCAAGGTCTTTTTCTTGCATCAAGCGTTTCAACTGGTACTGTTTGCGACGCGTTCCTAGACCACGTACATTTCGCGTACCAATGCGTAAAGGCGCAGTCATGCTAGCCATGTTGATGACAAAGATGAAAACTACAATGCTGCGCTTACCGTGTCTCGTATACCGTGCAGTGGGAAAACCGGAATCTTACGCGTCTCGATCCTGTCCCCGAACCGGCGACGATGACACCGACCGGGTTTCGAGGGCATATTTTTTACTCTTAGCGCCCGTGACGCAATGCCACAGACGCTCCGGGCGTTTCAGGTTGCGTTCCGTGCTCTCCACTCGGTAACGCTTGCCGCGTCCCTTGGTCGCTTCCGGAGACTTTGTGCCGGCTTCTGGCGTAGCGATCTCGCCACTGGTACCCATATCTTCTTCCATCGATTCTTGAATGTCCTGCTGGCCGCCTGTTGCGGCCAACTCCTCGGATTCTTTCGTTGAGTCTTTGCCATCTTGCGTTGTCGCGTCGGCTGTCTCTTCTCCAGTTGGCCTGAACCGCGGCGTCGGGTCCCACGGCGTTGCTGCCAGGGGCCAACTTCTCAGCCTCTTCGGCGTCCATTAGATTATCATGGGCGTCGTCTGTTGGCAGCACGGTCTTCGTAACTCTGGCATAACTCCTGACGCAATCTTGACTTTCATGACCAAACGCTCGGCATACACCACAGCGGGGAGTCTGGCAGTCTCGTCGTATATGTCCTTGCATGTGACATCTTAGGCAAAGCGGTGCCCGACCCGGGGCCACAGGAAGGACGGTGCCCCCTCCAATCTTAAAAAGGTGCGGCAAGTCTTCTAGCACCACGCCTTCCTTCAGTTTCAGTCGCACCATCCTCATCGTCGATATCGCGTGTTCAAAGCTCGCGACGGTCCAGTTGTCGTTGGAAACCTCCAGAATTTCACCAAACTCACCTAACGCTTGCCGAATGATCTCATTCGAGACCGCAAAGTCAACCCAGTGGATTTTCACAGTTACATCATGTTGGATAGGGTCGATAATAGCACAGAAGCCACCCTTGACTCGGAGTCCACCTGTTTTGAGTAATGCTTCTTTGTCTTCCTTGCTTCGCATCTTCGCCAGCCAGATGTGATTCATCTGGAAGGCTCCAATGCCAGTGATCGCCTTGATGAGTCCCACTTCTTCCGACGGGGCCCGAAAGTCTTCCAATCGGTATGGTCTTTTTTCCAAATCCCCGTGCAGAAACACACACTCTTCCATACTGTCACCCGATGGCAATGTAGGCAACAAAAACCGGTAATCCGATGGTGCAGAAGGGAACCTAACACCGCGGCCAGCAGCGGCCGCCGAAGCACCTCGCACGGAGCGAGCCATCACATGTCCGTCTCCCACCGAAGCCGAACGCGGAGTGACTGCGCCACACCAGCTTGACGTTGATTGCGTGTTAAATACTTAGTCAGCATACAAACTTACGGTTCAACTTAAGTTATGTTTGTCGTGTACACAACATAGACAAGATCTACACCTGCTACTACAAATTGCACATTTATTAAACACAAGCAACTGCGGCCTGTAACGATAGCCACTGTGGTAATGGCACTAGTGCTATTTTTTTTTACAATTCACAACTTCAAGAAAAAAACCAAGTGGACTGGGGAGCAGCAACAGTTTACCGGCAGTGTCTGCCAAGTTTAATATCCATTTCGCGCTTGTTCTAAAGGGCGACATCTGCTCACGCTTTATAACGCTTCTAGGCTCATTCCATAGATACGCCCGCCTATTTTATTTGATTGAGTATTGAGATGCTTTTCGCGCAATGTAGAGGGCAGTCGTGCCAGCGCAATGCTGTAGCCTTTTCGCTAAAGCAACAACTACATAATGGCTTGGCCAAAACGAATACAGTGTGCCGGAAAGATTACGCTATCATATTGGTTCACCAAGCATACGAATCACCACGTCTGAGTTCTCGTACAAAAGATAGAGAAGTGCCGGCGAGTGCGATCGGCGGCTGTCGGTGAGAAGACACGTTCTCTGGGAGTGCTTTAATCGCGTCGCATCGATGTTTGTTGCTTCTTGAGCGGACACCACACACAATGAAAAATGCTTCATTTAGGTTAATTGATGCCATGGCTGCGCTGTATTGTCACACTTAATCGTCGAAATCGTGTATTATGAAACCCGGAAGCACCGATAACATAATTGTACGTGCTCGGTCGGTAGGCCTAACCTTTGGTGGATATCATGGTGGTAGAACATGTAGTGTACAGATCCCAGCTTGGTACACTATATAAATTGCCCGCCATTATAAGCCCACCCATCAACTGCTTACTGCTTCCCAGCATTATCGCGATGGTGGGCAGAGCCTCTCAGCTTGGTACACCATGTGGCCCACCATAACAAGCAGCACCCATCATCTGCTTAGTGCTTCCCAGCATTATCGCAATGGTGGGCAGAGCTTCTCAGCTTGGTACACCATGTAGCCCACCATAATAAGCTCAACCCACCATATGCTTAGGGCTTCCCAGCATTATCGCAATGGTGGGCACAGTGTCCCATTATTGCCCACTATCTAGCCTCTGCTTTCCACCATCATTTCCACTTTACCCATTATCTGTACACCATACCACCCAGTATGTCCCGGCATATCCACCATATTTTCCACTACGTCCCACCATATCCATCATAATTTCCACCATGCCCACTATTATTTCCACTACGCCCACCATGTTTTCCAGTATCCACCATGGCAATTTTTCCAATAGAGATAGTAAGCGAAAAAGGCAATAAAACGGGAAGATGTAATAATAATGATAACAACACTAATAAAAAGTGTGGAAGATTGAAGTTTCAAAACCGCCCAATGGTTATGAGAGACGCCATAGTGGAGGGCTTCATAAATTTCAGCCCGAGCTGGGTTTCTTTAACGTGCACTTAAATCTAAGCACAAGGGTCTGACACCTTTTTGCTTCCATCGAAAATGCAGCGGCGGGGGGTTCGAATTCCATCCCGCGACCTGCCTATGTGAATATATGTATTTTGCATAATCACATGGTATTTCTGCCTGTACTGAACGGACCTCAGCCTACCCAAACCAGGTGATCCAAAATACAAGCTTCATGTGGCGCTCAGACACGAACACTATGGTCAGGACCAGTGCCGAAAGAATTTCTTCTCATCGAGAAGGAAGAGATTCTCCGACAGAACAAATAGCAGTGACATAGTCACTTCAAGATAGTTAAGAGAGTGTGGAGGCGATGGACTGCTGCAACCGCCTCGCAGTTATCATGCCAAAGACAGTAAGCACCAGCAACACTGAGAAAGCAGGTGAAGCGGCCTCGAGAACAACGCCCATTCGAAACGAAATGGTTTATTCCGATACTGTATAATCCGGCATGCTTGGTTCCACAGAATACACGCGCGTAAACAGATTGCCTCAGTTCATGATTGATGACTTGATTCCCTAAAGGAGCAGTCCCGGTATGACACTGACTGTGTCGCGTAATAAAGACCCGAGCCCTAGTCCAAGCACTCTATGTTTATTCAACTGCTCATCCCTAACTTCGTCCTTGTCTTCTACGATGCTCTGCTTCCTGTTGCCGGCCATCCGCAATTATCAGCAACATATTCTCCATGGCCAAGACGCTGATTCTCACCAACTTCCTCCCAGCTAGGATATACGTGTTCTGAACAGGGCATTTGATTTTTTTGTCCAAAGGCCTGTAGCAGAGTACAAATTTGCGCACCGCCGCTCTCCACTAGTGCATTGGCATTGCTGTTCTGCTATAGTGTGTCTGGACATTCGCTTTAGTCACCTACAAGCACGTAGCCTGTTCACACACAAGCACAACCACTACAACGCAGCCGAGGCATTTCGCGGACAGGGCCAACGTGCACGAATTGCTGTAATAGCAGATAGAACATTTTTCTCAAATCCATCATTGTGCTGGGAGATGCTGCTCATAGCATGTGTGGCAGGGAAGGTTCGTTTTTGTAAATACCTAGCAGTCTGAAGAGGTAGTTATTTGCATGTCTTCCGAGCAGGCAGTGCAATCGTTTTAGCCGTTACAAATTTTCAGAATTATTGTCAAGTTACACAAGAAGTCCGCTCTTGACGACCGCTTGAACCCCACAGTTAGTAGTCACGTGTCCCTCGACATTCAGACTGTTGCTATCAAGTGGCCAGTCAATTCAGTTTTTGTAGATCGCATGACGCCTCCCCACCAAGGCATTTTCTCATCCGCTAACTTCCAGTTGCCACTTGGTTGACATCAGAAAATTTTGAGCATCTGCACAACCTCAGCGTCAAATTTGAACTCTTCAGCTGGAGATCCTGCTGGCAGAGACGGCTTAGCGGATGCGGTAAAGCATGAAGCACAGCAGGACACCTTGTCATGCCACCTCGGTGAATGACATCGTGAGAAGGCACAGGAGATATATGCTCTCTTGGCTGTAGGTATTCCTCAACACAATCTGCGTGCTCTTCGCTGATTTCCGCTCAAGCTGTCGAGTCATTCTGCTTCAGAATTTTGAATTCTTCCATAAATTGTTGAAATGATCAAGCTTCCTCATAGTGCTCAGCTGACCTTAGATTGACGCTACCTGAACTATCTCAGCAACTTATGAATTCAGCGGCACGTGATTCCATTCATAAAAGTTCATTGTGTTCTTGTAGCGCCCGCGTTTGGGCGGAACGCAAAGCGGTGAGCGCGCGCCCGCAACTGGAAAAAAATAAAGACGGTGTTTGGCAGTGGCACGTGAAGCGAGCGCTATCTTGCAATGCTGGCGTCGATTGTCATTCAGCCGTCTCTTTCCTTCGCCCCTGTGGCGTAAGCCTACAAGTGGTGACTTAGGACGACGAGATTGACTGATCTGAACGCGGCCTCAACTGAACAAGCCTCACGTCTGCAGGACGTTGCGGTGGTGCAACTGCGTCTCCCATCTTTCTGGCCCCAGAACCCGCAAACTTTGTTCCACCAGGCCAAGGCGCAATGTTCGCTGTACCGCGTCGCTTAAGAAATGACACATTACTACAAGGTCGCCGCAACTCTTCTTTCTGAAGTTGCCAGTGAGCTGCCCAACGTCCTCTCCGACCCCTCGGACACTACACCATATCAGCACCTCAAGACAAAGGTGCCAGAGCGATTGATGCCATCGGAACTTGTCTGTATTCAGCAGCTCCTTGCAGAGGGGTACCTTGGTGATAGGCGCCCCTCCCAACTATAGCGCTGAATGCGACAGCTCCTTGGGAAGCACGACGTTCCAGCCCACTCAGCACTGCTTCCCGAGCTCTTGCACCCAGCCGTTGTTTTGACCATGTGCAAGTAGACATTGTGGGCCCTTATCCAATGTCTCAGGGACACCGTTACATACTTACCATGGTCTATCGTTTCACACGCTGGCCAGAGTCTGTTCCCATTAAAAACATAACCATCGAGACAGTGGCTCTCCTTTCATTTTTTTTGTGGGTATCACGTTTTGGTTGTCCTGGCACCCTGACAATAGACGGTGGACGTGAATTCGACTCCACGCTGCTTGCTTGAATTAATTGCTATTTCGGGGCCAGGCATTGCCGTACCGCTGCCATTCCTGCGCCAACAACATGGTGGAACGTCTTCACCGGCAACTAAAGACCGCCCTGACCACACGCCTCAATAGGACCACCTGGGTTGATGCCTTGCCAATGGTGCTTCCAGGCTTACGGGCTGTCATCCGGGCGGACCTCCAGTGCTCAGCTGCAGAGCTGGCATACGGAAGTTTTCTGACGCTCCCCGGAGATTTCTTCATATCTACGCAGCTATCAGACCAACCACAAGAATTTCTACACCACCTCCTGGACTGCGTGCAGTCTCCGGCCCGCACCACCCCGAACTTTCGACAAGACAATATTTGTTCATCCGGATCTGGCCACAGCCACACAGTTTCGTGCGCCACGACGCGGTCTAAGCTCCTTTACCACCAGTCTACGATGGACTATTCCGCGTCTTAACCGCACTCAAAAAACCACCACTCTTCTTCAGAGCAGCCGCGAAAAGATGGTCAGCTTAGACGGACTAAAGCCAGCATACCTGGAGACCGCTATATAATCATTTACGTCTGGCCTCCCTTCGGACTGCCATAAGCTTGTAACATTTCGACTTACAGTCTACACGGGGGCCCTGTAGCGCTCTCGTTTGGGCGGTGCGCAACGCGGCCAGCGCGAACCCCCAAAAGGGAGAAAAATAAAGACGGTGCTTGGCAGTGGCACGTGAGGCGAGGGCTCGCTTACCCTGCCGGCGTCGATTGTTGTTCAGGCGTCTCTTTCCTTCGCTCCTGCGGCGTAAGCCTTCACTCTCATCAAATGTCCCATGTTCTGGCAGAGCCTTGCCTTTTCTCCCGACAGATTGCTCGATCCCGATTCTGTCAAGACACCACATCGCAGAAGCATCGCAATCTGAAAGCGAAGTCTTGCTGCACAGCAGTAATAGAGTGCTAGTAGGCAACGTTCCTGGTAATTCCATTGTTTCCCGAATAGTTCATTCAAACTTGGTTTCGGGGGCCGTCAAATCATAGGACAGATGATCTATTCTACCAGTTGCTAAGTTCCAGCAGACGTCAGACCCAAGTAACACGCTTATCTCCTGTGAGGGGCATGTGTCGGAATGAAAGCTGTCTGCAACGTCATAGCTTATCTCACGAAAAAGCTCCAGGACCGCAGTGCTCAGCGCCAGGCTCATGACCATACAAACTTAGGGTACTTCCACGCCTCCACGGTAGCCGCTGTGTTGCTACGTTTGCCTCGGAGAATCAAAGCCACCCTTCGAGTGCGCGCTATTCTGCGAGGCTTAGAGTTGCCGAAGGCAACCAAAGAAAGTTCGTTTCCGATAACCGGGCATATGAGGTACCTTAAGAGATCCACTCAAATAAGGATACGCTGGCTGCCGCTCTCGAGAAAAATGCGTACCATATGCTTTCTTGAGCCATCGCCAATTCACAATCGTCCTGTTTGCAGAAAGACTGCGTTAACTGCGCTCGAAGGGTTTGGGGCAGATATCGCTGTAGAGGGGTTTCTTCCTCGCTCGGTGATACTTGGCTCCTCCTGGTGAAATGTCGTCGCGTTTGTACGTGCTGGTGATCACTAATCCCGAACCCTAGTCCAAGCACTCCATGTTTATTCAACTGTTCGTGCCTGATTTCCTCCGTGTCTTCTACGACGCTGTGATTCTTGTTGCCGCCCGTCGGCAATCATCAGTGACTGTCTAGACCATACAACAGCTTTCGAGGCGGTCAACGGTAGGAAGCACACCACACCCCATCACAGCCGCCATTTGAAGTCCCGTAGTAGCCAGGCAGAAGGGATGTCGTCAGCGTGCTCCAACAAACAGGACTGCAGCGAGTGCGGTGGGCCGGAGGAACTAACGGGAGCAGCAAAGTAGCTGTGATGTAGAAAATTGGATTGTTCCTCACATATATGCCCCAGGGTATGTTGAATGGACATGGCAGAAAAAACGCAAGAGCTGTTGCATAAATGAGGGAAGTGTTATTGATTTTGAAGCACTGCTAAGGTGCACATTAGGCAATAAATGCCGCAGGTGAGTGTCTAGAAAATAATATGCGGGAGTTTGTGCGGGAGGCTTGTCTCTTCGTATGTGGCGCCACAGGTAGCGCAGGGACACCGAAGTGAAAGCAAAGCCTTCCTGGGAACGCTGCTGTCATAACGCCGCCCATGAGACCATCCCAGAGTCTGGAGTTTGGAGAGCTCACGAACAAATACCATGCTTAGGAGAGGCAAAGCGCTGCGTACTTCTGGGATGTCACCGAACTTGAAGAATAAACGTAGGTTGTGTGAAAGACTATCTTCATCTGGAAGCGCAAGGCCGCCTACCAGGTATCGCAAGGCCCCGGACGGGCGAGTCTGCTTCTAGAGCACACAAAAGAGGCTCAAGACAGAGTACAAATAGCACAGGGGACAACGGACTTTGCTGATGGACCCTAAGTGTAATGGAAATAGAAGCGATTTCCCAACTGTCCAGAACTAGTGTGCTTTTTATACCAAAGTAGGCATTTCTAATGAATACTGCGAAAGAATGAGGAAAGCCAAAGGCTGTGAGCAGAGCACATTACAGATATGCGTGTGTACTAGTCAATCAAATGTTTTCTCTTGGTCTAAAGACGCGAGGAGACTGCGCGCAGAGCATGACAGAGTACATGGCAATGATGTCACAGGTGGTGAAAGACCAGTTTAGTATTTTTAATCCAGGCATCGATAAAGCCTGCCGACAACCCCCCAGGGTGTTTACAGTGCTGTCATAAGTTGAAAGATTACCGTCGTCAACTTCTTATATTCAACGTCAAGGAGCGTGATGAGTCTCTATTATTCACGACTGACAAAGGAAGCGCCCCTTTTGGAATAAGTACAATGTGGTCGTCTCGAAAACTTCATAGAAAAACACCGTCCTTGAAATATCTCCGAATAACTACAGTTAAGGGAGTAGCAATCTCATTGCAAAAAAAAAAGTTGAGTAAAACTCACTGGAAAACCATTTGACCAGGAGTCATTCTATGTTTCATAGGTCGCAGTGCAACCTTTACCTCTTCGGGCGATAGAGTTACGTGTAGACAATCAGCAGGTTGTTGAGGAACATGTCAATGAGTGAGTCCCTAAATTGAAAATGACGCACTATGGTTTGAAGCACATTTCTACAAATATTAACTGAAGTGTTTTAAATAGCCATGTGAGAAAACCTTATTATTGCTCTCAAGTGTGGGCACTGATATATATGAAGGAAATACCGATGCTGCGAGTACTAATTGAAAGCCGACCAGATATTCCCAACGATACTGATTACACTTTCCTAATCTCAGCGCTAAGGGAATAAGAGCTGACGCACCTGCACGCTATTGAGCACTTTGCTGAAGAAAATGAAGTAATGTAAATGCCCCATACATTAAGTGGGAAAGACTAGAAGGGCTCGATTACTCGGCCGTATACGGTATCTCGAATAATCGCATGCCCGTAAACTCGACACTCTCAATATTTAGACGGCGTAATTGCTTTCGCTGATGAGTACTCTTCGGAATGTAGATGTTTCTGAATCATTTTCAGGTGACGCATATGTTCGTTTCCTGACTGGTGTCATTACAGCGTCAGGTGTACAAGCAAAGGGGGGAGGGGTGTTCTGATTGCTAGCAGTCAGGATTTGCTAAGCTGTTTTGACGAATTTTCATTACTGCACAGCATTTCGGTATTGTAGATTTCTTTTGCAATGTAAGCTAAAGCATATCATAATTTCCGACAATAGCAGAACTGCTATTGAAATAAGCCGTTATACTGGAATCTTCCGGTTTGAATAGCAGCGTCTTAAATACCTTCAGGAGCACTTGTGTTGTTCATAAATTTTCACCGCATAAAAACTAAATAAAACTGCTACGTGTGTTTATAAAATGACGGAGCTAGGAAGAAAACTAAGGAAACATTGTCGGGCGTTTTATAAAGCTGTTCTCAAAGGAAGTGCTCGGCACGAGGGGGGGTGTTTATTCCCGATATCACACAATAACCTTCAATAATGGTCGAAATAATTACGAAAGGTGTGTCACTAATATCGAAAGCGTATCACCGAACATCGGTTTTTGGAATATCGACTACCACGCCATCCGCTTTCATTTCATGGTTCAGTGTTCAGTTTAGTGATGTACATAGTTCCATATTTATCTGTTGTGATATTGCGTTATTCACCGCTGAAACTTCAGGACTATCTACTCAGAGCAATTGAAAAAAAAACAAGTTGCACATTTGGGTTGTACCAACTAAATTTTTTTTATTTTCATCCAGGGACCACTGAAGTGTTACGAAATAAATTGGGGGCGAACAGTACATAAGTTATAATTCAAAAAGCAAAAACTTGAGCGAGCTCTCTAGCGGAAAATCCATGCGTGTCAGTGTTAACACTCAAATATCTTGCACATTTATGAAGGAGGCAGCAAACTCGTTAAAAGCAAAATATGTACTAATATCGCATAGTATTTTTGGTCATTCAGTCAATGCGCGGAGAACTTCAAGGGAAGGTCCCTACAAAGCTACCAGTCGTCTTGCGTTTTCTCACAATGAATAATTGGGTACTTTTACCCATCTCTGCATACCCACACGCAGCCTTTGAAATATATGCACGCTCGCAACGAATACTTAGTGAAAGACCCTTCGCCGAAATCACTAAGACGTTATGTTGTGTGATGGCGATATCAAGTTGGCCACTTCACCAGTTTACGAGATACCACAGTGGCGTAATATGAAAATCCACGAGGGTGCATAAAAAGTGGTTTAAGAACTAAGAAAGACCGTTTTTAGTTTGCCCTTACAAGACAGCTGCCTCTGCACCCCATCAATAGCCCATCTAGTTAAAAAGCTAGAACCTTCCTGTCAGTGACTATATAATGGCTGTCTTTTTATTAACATCTTTGCTCATTCTTATATCAAGCATTGCTTATTTTGCTGTGCAACTCTTCCTGTACTTCGTCTCTTTGGCTAATACGTGATGCTTATTTTTCTGGTCTATAAACCAACTGTAGTAGTTAGTCACTGTCTTTGTCATCGTGTCCTTGGTCGGTTCTTATCAGTACGCGCTGTTCACTCCTTTTCTCCCTGCGTCACTTATTTTACTTCGTGCATTTGGCGAACAACGTGTCGCAGTAGTTTTGTGGCAACAAACAATGCGACGCTCTGGCCACTATCAAAACTGCCTAATTGCTTTCAAGCTGTTGTGGCCGTGAGAGGAGCGGCCCTTTCCATTTGTGGAAGATAATAACATCCCTATGCAGGCAACTCTGCTCCCTGTGGGAGCGTAAGCAGAGTAACTAACAACTCTCAGTACATACGTCACATCGTTCGGTATCCAGGCTTTTGGTGTTACTTTGGGCATGTGCACTTGAGTACTGTACTGACCCAGGCCAGGCTAGGTAAGCCATTATTTAATCAGGACCGGGCCAGGTTTGGTCCCATGTTTGTCATGCTCAAATTGGGCGTGGGCCTGAATCAAGCCCGTGTTAGGCTCGGGTCTTATGCATATCGGTATAATGGCTTGTGTACGTTGTGTGGTTTTGTTTTTTAAACTTATTATTCAACTTTTTGTCGACTAAAAAGCTGACGCCTTCTGAAATGAAGCGTACGAAGCAATAGAATATGCCTCGTAACCTTGAAGTGGCCTTCCACACGAACGCTGGCCCTGTTAAAAGTTGGCTTCTTTTTTTATATTCCACCTTATCTTCACCACCATAGTCACCACTTGTTTCTTTCTTCCACACATGATCAGCACGCTTCATTGCATAGCTCATATATGTTAGCGCGTGCGTTTCTTCGTGTGCAATTGGCGCAAAACTAAACCTTTGTTGGATTGAGCCCCAGCCCCTCCCCCCCCCCCCCTGGCTAAGCCAATATTAGCCTTCCTCCAGAACATATAATCGAAATATGTAATTTTATGAACAGTATAGTGCCCCCTTGCCTAATACCGACACTTACTTCCAGCTGCTGACTTAAGCCTACCTTTCTGAATAATTTACAGTGACTCAAAACTTTTGCAGAAGAAGACAGCTCTTCTACATGCAGTATATCCCGTCACACGCGCCATGCCAAAACGGTGGTTGCAGGTGATGAGTGGGGTACAATTATGGTGACTTTCGGGGCTTCATTGCGCTGAAATATATTTTGCAGTCTATTTTTCATAAGCAGACACCACACATTAGCTGTTTCGCGTGAAACCGCGAATTATTGGGTGAGATGTCACGGCCCGCCTAATGTTTTCTCTACGTCGGATGGGTTGCCTTGAAAAACCACCATGAACATAGCTTGGAGAGCCCTATCTGACGTGGCAGAAATACGCAGCAGAAGGGTTGGAAACTACGTCGTTCATGACAGCAGATGAAAGGTACGCGGAAGCGATGAGTGCTGCCAGCGGGGTGTTTTTGTGCTTGATGTTGAAAAATTAGAATCGATAACATTTCCGACAGCTCTCTCGAGGTGCCGCAACCATTATCATTTCCAGTTTCGGGCACCTCTAGAGAGCTGCTTCTGGGGTGAAAGTTCCTGGAAGATGCTTCTGAAAGCTCCGCGTTGTGCTTGCGTGCTGCAAATGTTTACTGAATAAGTGTTGTGCATTCGCGGAATTGATCGAGCACACAAGGCGATAGTAATAAAAAACCAGAAGAAAGCTTTGTAGCTTTTACGCACAAATACTTACTGATTTTTGCAGGCTTTCAGAGACATTATTGATTTTATACGTTCGAGGATGTTTCTGTTAGCAATCGTGATTAAAAAGAAGAACTCTAAACGATGCTTCAGTTGTTATTCGCCATTGTGGTCTAGTGGTTCTGGTGCTTGACTGCTGATCCGCAGATCGCGGGATCAAATCACGGCAGCAGCAGCCTCACTTTCGACGAAGGAGAAAATGCTAAGGCCCGGCTGCCTACATTTTAGGTGCGCGTTAAAAAACGCCAGGTTGTCTAATTTTTTAACCCTTTACTACGGCGTATCTGATAATCATACCGTAGTTTTGGGACGTGAAACTCTAACAATAAATAATATTTACGCTTAATTATTTGCCCCATTTACGTTAAATGCTCCACCACACGCCACACACTGCAAACTATACCACACGCTTGCAATTCATTCGCTTTAGATACGAAGCAAAACAACTGGCCCCGTATTTTCATGTTTCACTGCAACTGCCACCTAAATACGATAGTCTTGCGTGTGGGGAGAGTGAACAAAACGTTTATTTCATGTTCTGCGCGAGAAAATCGGTGATTTACCTTCTGGAAGCGCTGTTTCAGAGGGTCTCGCTCCGTGCAATGAGGGCTAGTGAGCGCATCGAGGCACGTTGGACACTAGCGCTGTCTGGCAGTTCTCTTCGAAAACAAAGAAAAGCTTGTGCGCCCGCGTAGAAGAATGCGTGCCCATCTCGGAGGCGATAAGGAGCAGAACACAAACCGACAGACTGGTGCCACCACCATATCGTTTTAGTAAAGCGTTGGAAACAGTTTCCTTTTAAATGTGGAGCATTTCTTAGCGAACTTCGGCGACCTTGAGCGTATCTATCTATCTATCTATCAATCTATCAATCAATCTATCTATCTATCTATCTATCTATCTATCTATCTATCTATCCATCTATCTATCTACCTATCTATCTAGCGGCTTACGACTTTTAGGTATTCTGGCCGTTTGGATAATAGCATCAATACCAAACTTAGTATGGCACAGCATGACTATATGACGAGCATATTTGACTAGTCATAACATGAAAATCTTGATATATATGTCATGAATGTCATGATTGACATTTCATGGTCTTGCTGCTTGTGTGGTGGTCTCGTTCACATGACGTGTTGCAAACCTGGTATGGTGTGAAATGCTTCCATGGCGAACACAAGGGACAGAGCCCTAACATGAAACTCATGACATGCGTGTCATGTAATGACATGACTATATGTCACGCTCATGATGCGCTCGTGGCCATTTCGCTAGTGTCAGATGTACAAAATTTGCTATTACGCTACGTGAATGGATGACGGAGGTATGTGACTGGCGCTAACATGATAATTATGAGATGCGTGTCATGTAACAATATAACTACATGTCACGCTCTTCATGCGCTGGCAGCCGTTTCGCTAGCTTTACTTATACCAATATTGGTATTAAGGGACGTTAATGAATGACGAATGTATGAGACTGCTGCAAACATGATAAACAAGATATGCGTGTCATGTAAGAACATGAATACATGCTACACTCGTGATGCGCTCGCAGCTGTTTCGATAGCTTCCCATGTACCAAATTCGGTATTACGTGACGCGAGCGCACGACATAGGTCAATTACACACAAACGTGATACTTACGACATGCGTGTCATGTAACAATATGACTACATGCCACACTCATGATGCCCTCACGGCCGTTTCCGTAGGTTTACATATGCCAAATTTGGCATGACGTGACTTCGATGGATGACGACGGTATACGTGACTGGGGCAAACATGATAATCATAAGATGCATGTCATGAGAAGACATCAGCATATGCTGCAGTCAAGGAGCCAATACACTTCGATCTGATCCGGCGCGTGCGCGCGCCGACGTTCATTTCTTCGCGTCACGCCGCCGATGCCACGCCAGCCGCCGCTCCTGCGATGTAGTCGAGATATAGTAAATTAGAATATTCTAGTTCCCTACACTCGCAAGAGCGCACCGCGCTGCGTTGCTTTGACGCAATCGCGTTTCAGCACATCCGGCGTCCCTGCCTCACGAAAAAAGGCAGACGCAGTGCTGTCTAGGTAATGCATCTGCGCGAAATGCAGCATGTCGCAATTCGCGCCGGCTGCCCTCGGGCCGCGCCGACGGACGCTGGTTGCGCCGGTCATGCCTGGCGTCAGACTATAGAGTGTTCGCGTTTTGCTAACGTAGCGTCGCTGTGCCCAGCGCGCGCGCGTCAACGTTGCGTTGGCCAATTATGTATATGTGGAGCTAGCAAAACGGCCAACTAGCGGCCGTTTTGCTAGCTCCACATATACCAAATTTGGTGTAACGTGACGTCAATGGTTGAGGAACGTATACGACTTGTGCCACTATGATAATCATGATATGCGTGTCTTGTATGAAAATAACAAAATAATACATTCATAGAGTGCGCACGGCCGTTTCGCTAACTCCACATATACTAAATTTGGCATCACGTGACTCGAATAGATGACGAAGATCGTAACGTTTTGGTGATTTTAAAATGATATAGCAACCTTCTTCATTCGTGCTTCGCATAACATTGATTCCCACTGTAGGTGGGATCTGCCAAATTTTTAGGGACGAAGCTCCTTATAGCGGCACACGTTCGTCAATCGTAGCCGTTGTAGTATGCAACAAGTGTAACATTTTGACCTCCAAGGTAGTGCCAGTGATAGATTTCTTCTGTGCGTTGTTGAACAATCCAAAACAATGCTCAATGTACATGTCAATGGCTGCTAATGGGGAATGAGAGACAGCAGCATTCGGCTTTTAGTGAACGCGCACGCTGCGATCCCCATTAGAAGCCATTGGCAGGTACATTGAGCACTGTCTGACAAGAAAGGGTTGCTACGTTATACTCGCTGGGTGTAAACTCCTTAGTTATAGAATGGTTTAGCGAGCGTTGAGCCGCAGTGCCATGAATACAATGAACCAGTATATACCATGAACTCGAGGCGGTTAAAGGTGGGAAGTAGGTACGAAGCGCAAGCCGTAAGAAAGTAAAAGCCGAATTCTGTCTCTTATTTCCTATTAGCAGCCATTGGCATGTACATTGAGCAATATCTGACAGAAAAAGGTTGCTACGTTATACTCGCTGGGCGCAACCTCCTTGGTTTTAGAAAGGTTTAGCGAGTGTTGGGCCACAGTGCCATGAATACAGTGAACTAGTGTATACCATGACCTCGAGGTGGTTAAAGGTGGGAAGTAGACCCGAAGCGCAAGCCGTAAGAAAGTGTGTGTGCGCCACCTATTGTTTATTCCTCGGAATGTCCGGTGGATGGCGGTGCTTCTATATGGGGAATATATGATGAAAAGATGCGAGATGGTGGTACTTGGAGTGTTGAATAAATGGACGAACGAACACACAGACGATGCATGGATGGGCGCATGAACGAACGTAAGGGCGGATACAAGGACGAACACAAGGACGGACGCACGAACAGACGCACGAACGGACGGGCGGATGGACGCATGGACGGTCACACAGACGGACGCATGGACGGACGGAATCAAGAACGAATGGACGGACATAAGCTCCAACCCACTCTGCATCATTCACTCCGTGTATATGCTGTCAAATCATGAAAGTGTCAAGTACAACAGACAAAATAGAACTGGCAGAGCTTTCGAAGTTGTTTAATAGACGTAAGGTATGCGATGTAAGAAGGTATAACATGGAGAGAATTTAACACGCTCTGAAAAACGGAGGAAGTGTCAAAGCATTGAAGAGGAAACTTGGGATAGGCAAAAGTTGGATGTATGCACTAAGGAACAAAGAAGGCAAAATAACTACCAATATGGATAGGATAGTTAAAATAGCGGAGGAGTTTTACAGAGATCTGTACAGTAGCCGAGACAACCACGACGTTAATACTGCAAGAACTAGCAGTAACCCAGATTACACCCCACCAGTAATGATAGAAGAAGTCAGAAAAGCTTTGGAGAGCATGCAAAGAGGCAAAGCTGCTGTTGAGGATCAGGTAACATCAGATCTGCTGAAAGATGGAGGACAGATTGTGTTAGAAAAACTAGCCACCCTGTTTACGAGGTGTCTCCTGACGGGAAGAGTACCAGAGTTTTGGAAGAACGCTAACATCATCTTAATACATAATAAAGGAGATGACAAGGACTTGAAGAATTACAGGCCGATCAGCTTGCTCTCTGTAGTATACAAGCCATTTACAAAGGTAATTGCTAACAGAGTAAAAAAAACATTAGAATTCAATCAACCAAAGGAACAAGCAGGATTTCGAACAGGCTACTCAACAATCGACCACATTCATACTATCCATCAGGTAATAGAGAAATGCTGAGAGTATAACCAACCACTATACATAGCCTTCATAGATTACGAGAAGGCGTTTGATTCAGTAGAAATATCAGCCGTCATGCAAACACTGCAGAATCAGGGCGTAGATGAAGTATATATAAACATTCTGGAAGAAATCTACAAGGGGTCAACTGCTACCATAGTGCTTCATAAAGAAAGCAACAGAATACCAATCAAGAAGGGTGTAAGGCAGGGGGACACAATTTCCCTAATGCTATTTACCGCGTGCTTACAGGAGGTTTTCAGAAGCCTAGAATGGGAACAGTTAGGGTTAAGAGTCAATGGAGAATACCTTAGTAACCTGCGCTTCGCCGATGACATTGCATTGCTGAGTAACTCAGGGGACGAATTGCAACTCATGATTACGGAGTTACACAAGGAGAGCAGAAAAGCGGGTCTTGAAATTAATCTGCAGAAAACGAAAGTAATGTACAACAACCTCGGCAAGGAGCAGCGCTTCGAGATAGGTAATAGTGCACTTGAAGTTGTAAAACACTATGTCTATTTAGGGCAGGTAATAATCGCAGAGCCGAACCACGAGATTGAAGTAACTAGAAGAATAAGATTGGGGTGGAGCACATTCGGCAAGCACTCTCAAATTATGACAGGTAGATTGCCACTATCCCTCAAGAGGAAGGTATATAACAGCTGTATCTTGCCGGTACTTAGCTACGGAGCAGAAACCTGGAGACTTACAAAGAGGGTTCAGCTTAAATTGAGGACGACGCAGCGAGCAATGGAAAGAAAAATGGTAGGTGTAACCTTAAGAGACAAGAAGAGAGCAGAATGGATTAGGGAACAAACGGGGGTTAAGGATATCATAGCTGAAATCAAGAAGAAGAAATGGACATGGGCAGGGCATGTAGCGCGTAGACAGGATAACCGCTGGTCATTAAGGGTAACTGACTGGATTCCCAGAGAAGGGAAGCTGGTTAAGGGGAGACAGAAGATTAGGTGGGCAGATCAGATTAAGAAGTTTGCGGGTATAAATTGGCAGCAGCAAGCACAGGACCGGGTTAACTGGCGGAACATGGGAGAGGCCTTTGTCCTGCAGTGGACGTAATCAGACTGATGATGATGATGATGATATGCTGCCAATTGTTTTTGAGCATCACGTTGCACTGTCAGCGCAGCTTGATAATTGCTTCGGGCCTTATAATTACTTGTGCGTGCCTTCTCTAGTATAAAGGCACACATACAAAACATTGACGCGGTTTATGGTGTCTGAGATACGCGCAATAATTGCTTTTCAATTGACAATCACACAGGTATGAACGCTGAAGCTTGAGCAATAGTGGTGGGCGCTGTAGATGGGGTTGCCCGTTTTAGGTATTGTTTGTCGCATTGGTGCCGTAAAGAAGATCGTTACCGCGGACAGATGTGCGGAGAGACAGACAGACAGACGGACAGACAGAAACAGGCAGACCCAAATTTTGCCGTCTACGTAGTCCCAAGAAAGACTATCGTCTTTAAAAATCACAGCATATTCACGGAGTGCATGATGATGAGTGGTGCGAGGCGTCCGTCCTTCCATTCGTTCTTCATTCTGTTCTTCTGCGCGACTGTCTGTGCTTCCATTCGTCCGTTCGTGTGTCAGTTCATGCGTCCGTCAGTCCATAAGTCCGCCCCTCTTTGCGACCATACGTTCGTCCATTCGTCTTCAAGTACCACCTTCTCGTACCTTTTCATCATATATTCAGCATATAGAAGTACCACCATCCAGCGGACTTTCCAATTGCTAAATGCAAGGCTGCACGCGCGCACTTTCTTATGGCATGTGCTTTGTGTATACTTTCCACCTTTCACCGCCTCTAGTTCGTGGCTATATATACTAGCTCACTAAATTTATGGCACTGCAGGCCAACCCTCGCTAAAGCTTGCTGAAACCAAGGAGGGGTTACAGCGAGTATACACAATGGCGACAGTAACGGCCAAGCGCGGACTCTCCGCGCGAGCGGCGTTCTTTTTCGGGTAGACCCATTAGCAAGCACTTGAGAGTTCGAACCATTTCAGTGTTCGGTGGCTTCTCTACAATTACTCCAAGGTCGAACAGGGAGCCGCCTGGCGACCTAACAGCTTGTCACTACGAGCGGGTTATAGTAAGTCTTCAGGCGCTCAACGTTGACTATGTCGCGCCTGCGATGGCGGATGTCCGAAGATTGTTCAATTGGCTCGATAAGATAGTTGACTGGAGATGTGCGCTCGATCACACGGTAGGGACCTTCATATTTCGGGAGTAGTTTGGAAGGAATGCCAGCTACAGAGGTCGGGATTGAGAACCACACGCGAACCAGGAAGCAACGTGGGCTCAGAAGTGGCGGAGCCATCACGAATACTCTTCTGCCGCTCTTGCTCATGCGTCGTAAACGTCTTGGCAAGCTCACGATACTCTTCAGCAAGCCTGGTGGTCCCGGAAATAGGAGTGCACTCAGATGGATCCGGCGTGTACGGGAGTATCGTGTCGATGGTGTGTGATGGGTGCCTTCCGTACAGCAAGAAGAAAGGTGAAAAACCGGTCGTGCTCTGAGGGGCGGTGTTGTAGGCGTAGGTGACGAAGGGCAGTATAGTATCCCAATTCGTGTGGTTGGCGGTGACGTACATCGACAGCATGTCGCCGAGGATGCGGTTAAAGCGTTAGGTCAAACCATTGGTCTGCGGGTAGTAAGCAGTAGTTTTGCGTAGGACAGAATGGCACTCAGTGAGAATGGCGTCGACGACTTTTGACAAGAAGACACGGCCTCGACCGCTGAGAAGCTCCTGGGGTGGACCGTGGCGCAGTATGAATCGGTGCAGTAGGAAGTACGCAACATCACGCGCAGTAGCCGCAGGGAGAGCGGCGGTTTCGGCGTATCGCGTAAAATGATCTACGGCGACGATGGCCCAGCGGTTGCCAGTGGACGTCAGAGGAACTGGTCCATACAAATCAATACCTATGCGCCCAAACAGACGATCAGGGCAAGGTAACGGTTGCAGACCGGCTGGTGACATGAGTGCGGACGGTTTGCGGCGTTGGCAAGCGAGACAGGAGCGAATGAACTGCTGGACGTAGCGGTACATCCCACGCCAGAAGTAGCGTTGTCTAATGCGATGGTAGGTTTTGAATACCCCAGAGTGCGCGCATTGTGGATCAGAACGAAAGTATTCACATATCTCCGACCACAAACGGCGGGGTATCACGAGTAGCTCCTGTCGGCCATCGGCGTCGTAATCGCGTTGGTGTAGGAGGCCGTCACGAATGGCGAAATGGTGAGCTTGACGACGGAAGGCGCGCGTGGATGGCGTTGCGGATGGATCAGAAAGCAAGTAGATCAGTTGGGTGATCCAATTATCCTTTCGCTGTTCGGTAGCGATGATGTCAACATCAATGGCAGAAACAGCAACCGAGGATACTGAGCAGAGCACGTCAGCTTCAGGCAGAGGGGAGCGCGAGAGGGCGTCGGCGTCAGCATGCTGGCGTTCGTTGCAGTAGAGCACGCGGATGTCGTAGTCTTGTAAGCGAAGAGCCCGACGGGCAAGGCGGCCTGAGGGATCCTTCAATGATGACAGCCAGCATAGTGCGTGATGGTCGGCGACGACATCGAACGGGCGACCCTACAAATAAGGTCGAAACTTTGTAAGAGCCCAGACGATCGCCAGGCACTCTATTTCCGTGACGGTGTAGTTTGTCTCGGCTCTCGTGAGCGTACGGCTTGCATATGTCACGACATAATCACGGAATCCGGATTTGCACTGCGCCAGGACAGCGCCGAGGTCTACACCACTGGCGTCCGTGCGCACCTCCGTTGGGGCCGATCGGTCGTAGTGGTGGAGAATGGGAGGAGACGCCAACAAATAACGGAGCTTCAAGAACGCATCGTCGCACTCTGACGACCACGAATTGAGGGGCCCGTTACTTCCAAGAAGCTTCATCAGCGGTGATATAATCGTGGCAAAGTTACGTATGAAGCGTCGGAAGTATGCCTAGTTCACACTGAAACATCCGCTCTCTACAGCGACTGAAATTCCCCTGCCGCCGAAACGCAGCGTCGTTCGCACTGGACGCGCCCCGCTCCGCCGAATATGCCATCTACTACGGGGCGAACGCAGGATGGATGCGCTGTCACCCGGTTGTTGTCGCAGCTCGCAAACGCTGCTACGTTATTCAGTAGTGAATACTTCGACGATTCTCGTACGCAAGAAGCAAGGAAAGGCAGTACTGCTGATTTTGCTGGCAAGTGGCTGTCTTGTAATGCACGAAGAGCAGAAAAACCACCGACGCCAGCGGCGTTGGTGGGTTCGTTTTGCTCTGCAAGACTGCAACAAGCTCGGTCACGCCAACAGCAAGCTCGGTCACCTCTTTCACGAAATACGGAGGCGAAGTAGGCACAGAGTAGGTTAAACTCCCGTTGGTTTCAACATTCAGTCACGTGCACTGCGGCATAACAAGTGAGTAGGGCTTGGCCGCCATTTTTCAAAATTCCTTGACTAGCGCTCCTATTAGACTGCGGTGACCGATTCGGCGGCAGACGCCGCAAAAATTGGTCCCAGAGCGATCGGCGCGGAGAGGGCCCTTCCGGCGGATCTCGCCGCCGCCGAACCGGATTCGGAGCACTTTCGGCAGCCGAAATGCTCAGTGTGAACGCGGCCGTATGAGCACAGGCCCACGAAACTACGCAGTTCTTTGACGGACGCAGAATTTGGGAATTCGGCCATGGCCCGAAGCTTGGCTGGGTCAGGAAGAATGCCATCCTTGGACTCGACGTACCCTAGGATGGTGAGTTGGCGTGCTGCAAAGCGGCACTTCTTCAGATTTAGTTGCAAGCCGGCATTGCTCACACGTGCGAAAACTTCTTTTAGACGTTGGAGATGAGTGGAGAAATCTGGAGTGAAGACAACAACGTCATCGAGGTAACACAAGCACGTGTGCCATTTCAAGTTGCGCAGAACGGTGTCCATCATGCGCTCAAATGTCGCAGGTGCATTACACAGACCAAACGGCATGACGTTGAATTCGTACAAGTCGTCAGGTGTGCGCCATCGGTTTGCCGGGATGGGTCTCGCCCGAAACGGTGGCTAGAAAGGCTGCATGGTGGGCTGAAAATGAGGCTGAGGGGTTGCGCCAACATACGCAGCCGGCATACCCGCTGCAAAAAACGGAGATCGTGCGGCAACTTTGGCGTAAGTCAGTGGTGCAAGCGCATCAACGACTGGAGGCGGCCTGGTGACCACTTGCGCGTAACTTGGGGGTGCAGGAGCCGGAAGTTGTTGTGGGTGGTACGCAGGCATGACCTCCACTATTTTCTGCTCAAACGCTTGGCGGATGGGTGGAAGAATGGTAGTTGCTGATTGTTTAACAGCCGGTGGGAGGGCAAAGGGAAGGAGAGAGAACTGGCGCGCGAATTTCTCACGTATGAAGGACTTGAGCTCAGCCAGCAGTGCCACCTGATCACATCTCGCCTCCAAGCCAGCAAGCCCTGCATCTCTGGGTGTGTAGCGACGGGTCATCGAACGCTGCTGGCGGAGCTCCTCCTAGTTCTGGCACAGCGTGATGACCTCAGCTACTATGCCTGGGTTTTTGGCAAGCATCATCGTGAAGGCATCATCTCAATGCCCTTCATGACGTTCCGGATCTTGTCTGATTCGGACATGCTGTCGTTGGATTTCTTGCACAGGTCCAGGACATCTTCAATGTAACTGGTGAGTGATTCACCAACGTGCTGAGCGCATTCGCGTGAACGCTGCTCAGCTTGCAGCTTATGAACGGCAGGACGGCCAACAACGTTGTTTATAGCGGTCTTGAAATCGGACCAGGTTGCGAAATCGGACGCGTGGTTGGTGTACCACAAACTTGCAACGCCCGCAAGGTAGAACACCAAGTTCGTCAACTTGCTGTCCTCGTCCCATTTGTTGGGGACGCTCACGTGCTCGTAAATGGCGAGCCAGTCTTCCATGTCAGTGCTATCGGCGCCCGTGAAGATGGGTGGATCGCGGATCCGGGCGACACCGGGACAAGGTGGTAGTGGCACGGGAGGAGGCATTTGCTGAGAGGCCTCGTGGGACATGTTAGATTGCAGGGTACGTGAGCGTAGTTCCAAGCGCATCGAAGGGGATCGTAGCACTCTCCACCAACTTGTTATGGCGTTTATTAGCCGGCACACAGCGAGTACACCCAATGGCGACAGTAACAACCAAGCACGGACTCTCCGCGCGAGCGGCGTTCTTTTTTGGGCAGACCCACTAGAAAGCACTTGAGAGTTCGACCCATTTCAGTGTTCGGCGGCTTCTCTACAGAGGTTACGCCGAATAAGTTTAACAAGGCAACCTTTTCTGTTCAGATAGTGCTCAAAGTGCGTTATCTGATACTGATTTCTCTTTCGTAAGCACTGAATTCAAGGCATATTTATTGAAGATTAGGCCACCAATACTCACCTCTGTAACTTATTTCAGCGGAAACAACTATCTTTTACAGCGAAAGCTGTTATGAGATCACTTCTCGGGTCACGCGCAGCCGTCTGCTGCCGCCGCCGCCGGTGTCCGTAACCACATAGTGCGAAATTAAGAGAAAAAAATAGCACCGATGACGCTGTGGAGCTTGAACCCGGGTCCGCTGGGTGCCAGCCCAATATTTTACCACTGTGTTGCGACGGTTCTTGTATCACTTTGTCAAACTTACCTTAGGCAGGCGTAGCCTAGCACCAATGGCACAATGGGGCTCGAAGCCGGGTCTGCTGGGTGCCAGCCCAATATTCTTCCTCTGAGCCACACCAGTTTTTTTTATCGGCTTGCACATCCGGACTGTTCACATTTCACATATTTACATACTGGTCAAAATAAAAGTGTGTCACAATATACACCCGCAAAATTCATTGAGGTACCGTCAGCTTTTAGCTAACTATTGATCAATAATTGGGCATTCGTAACAATGGCTCAAATGCGCACAAACCAGTCTGGTAGATCCTCTTGGCCCTTCAGCACTTCAAGAAAATGGCACATAGATTCACCAAAATATTGGCGCATAGATAGCACATCGAAATCCGCGTTTTAAAACGCACAACGGGTTTTCCATATACTGTGCAGGCCCAGAAGCATGATTAGATCATAAGGTACACCTGCCTCGTTTTTAATCGAATGAAAACGAATGCCATGGGGGCTTGAAGGTAATTAATTTTTGAAGGATCTCTGAATTATGTCTCAGAAAAAGACACCGCTCCAGCAATCTATAAACACTTGTTCAATTGTTTCTTATTTCCTACACAAGTGGCAGTGTGTGCTCCATGGGACGAATATTCTACTATCGTGCAACCACGTTTTAACTGGTAAGGTACCAGTATGTAATTCAAAGAAAAAAAACTTAGGCCCTTGCGCTACAAGCATTCTTTTAACACGTTTCAGAACATCCTCTCCAGGGCCTGCACAATATAGCTGATGGTACAATAATACAGGCAGTAAAACATCAACAAGGTCCTTATACAATTTTTTACATGATACTTCAGCCAGACACTCTAAAAAACATCTTGCTGATAAAAATTGGAAACACGGAACAACTTCCTTTGAATACCCTTGTATTGGTTTTTGCACATTTGATGATGATACGAGAAATCTCGGCAGCATTCTAGATAACTTGAGTTGTATAACAGTTCTCAAAAATGGTCATCTACATCACGCAGAAAAAGAGAAAAATTTACAAGTTGTTTTATGTACAAATGAACTATTCCGAGCCTGCCATCTCAAATTTTTCTGAAAAGGTTTCCGTGGCTTGCTTTTTCACATGCGGAACTCTAAATTAAAGCTGCAAATACTCTGCGTATTTTCTGTACACTTATTCTACTCAGTGCAAAACATGCAGTACGTATCACAGCTTGCTGACTAGGAACAGGTTGCACATTGTGGCCCTTGCGAATATCGACATACCTCAGCCTTTCCATTTTTCTACATCATTGCGCAATGCCCGTATTTCCTTTTCCCAATACTGTTCACTGTCGTGATAGAACTCCATCGGCACTCCCAAATACTGAACTGGTGTTTCTTGCTATTTATTGTTTAGAAATATTCTTGTTGTGACGTCCCATTACCCATGCCAGAAGCCAATGCACTTATCTCAGTTCACGGCACTACCACTCACCGGGCGAAAAGTTTTCAGAGCATTTAAAGTATGCATTATACTCCTATACTTTGTACAGAAAACTGCAATGTCGTCTTCGTATGCAAGGAGGCTAACCTCAGTTTCATGCCATTTAAAGTCACTTATTGCATTGTTAATGTTTAAATTGAAACAGAAAGGTTCAATAAAAATAGCAAAAAGCACGGGCGATAGCAGGCACCTCAGTCTCGCTGACCGCAGCACAGGTATACGCTCACTCGCGGTTTTGTTTATTACCAATCTCGTCGTGCATCCTGTGTAAGCCATGCGCACACGATCGCTAATCAAACTTCTTACGTTCATGTGCTGAAGTAATGAAAGGATCAAGTCTTGCGGCACGCGATCTTGTGCCTTTTTGAGGTCAATTTGAATCATGGCAACATTGAGATGCTTTGCGTCACAACTTTCTAGGATTGATCGTAATATGTTTATATTGGTCATTATTTTTCTTCCATTTATGTCACAAATGTATTTGGACCCAACCACTTTCGTCATAACTGTCTAGAGTCTTATGGCCAATATTTTCATCAATATTTTTAGTCAACACTAGTTAGGCTAATTTCTATATATAGAGTTGCTTCTTAACTTCGCGGGATCTTCTGTTTTAGGTATTAAGACCGTGTGTGCTGACAAGAATGATGGGGAAAATTGTTTGCATCTAAAAGCCCCGTTAAATACCTCCTTCAAGTTAGGTGAAATTACATCTTTGAATTCCTTGTATACTGCAGCAATCAGGCCATCAGGTCCTGGAGTCTTACTATTGGTTAACTTATCAATTGCTTTTTCAACTTGTCGCTCTGTTATAGGCAATTCTAACATTTCCTTCCTTTCATCATCAAGTCTTGGCAATAATGAAATGAAATCGCTATTAAAACGATCTGCGTGTACGCTGGTTGGTGTGAATAACTCTTTGTAATATTCGAAAAACGCACCGCATATTGCTTTTTTCGTATGGCACCTTGTTCCTTTATATTCTAATTGTGTTATTTCACTTTTACAGGCATTTCTCTTCTCAGCTCCAAGAGCTCGTTTTGTTGGCATTCTCCCGCTACAAAGTTTTCTGCTTGAGCTCGAATCAATGCTCCACGATAACGTCCTTGGTCTATCAACTCTAGCTTCTACTTAGTTCTGTTTATCTTCTCGGAAAATGTTCCGGCCTGAGTACATTCTTCCGCTACTAACTGTTCTTAGTTTTCACACAAGCGTACTTCAAGTTCTTTTTCAGCATGTCTCGGGATACTGGTTCCTCAAGTGCTTTCAGTTTAATGGTCCATTTAAATATTTCCCACTTATGTCCCCAGGATTCAAGTGTCTTATTTGCTAAGTCTTTTATGCCCTCTAGAAAAATGCGAATAAACAATTCATCCTTTAATGGCTTTACATTGAATTTCCAGAGGTCCCAAGAGAAATGTTTGTTGTTCCTTTTATGTTTAGCCACTGAATATGAAACCAAACAATGATCACTAAACGTAACAGGTGTAACTATGTAATCATGGCATGAAGGGATGATTTCAGAAGACACGTATACTCTGTCAAGTCTAGCATGGCTTGAACGCTCAAAATGGGTAAACATAACCCTTTGCCTACTGCAAAGACTCTCACCCACGTTTTCTAGCTGAGCCTTCACCACCATATCGATTACAACGGTGGTGCTTGAATCTCTGTATGGCCTGAAACTTGATTTATCTATACTCGAACAAACGCAGTTGAAGTCCCTGACCAAAACTAGTTCACGTTCACATTTCAAATACACATGAATGTTCTTAAAAACCCCCTTTCGATCTTGAATCTCAATGGGTGCGTACACACAGATCACTCTCCATTTTTCTCTTGGTAAGGATAAATCATATATAATAAAACGACCCGCCTCGCAAGTAGTCACGGACTCCACTTTCGCATTAAAATGCCACTAACCAGGTTTCACAATTCTGAGCTGACAAGCGCAATGCGTATACGAGGCCTTCATGATGACGTCTGCCAAAATTTTTAATGCTACGCGCCGCGGAAATGGGCCAAATTTTAAGATAAACGCTGCTTTCTCTCCCTTCTGCCGGTGCGCGCCCAGAGAATGAGGGCATGACATGCGCGTATGAATGGCCCTACCTACACGGCAATGCAGTAACGTTGGTCCTCTAACTACACAACTCTGCTTTGACATTTCAAACAGTGGCACGTGACATGGCGAAAAATATTTAACACGGCATACGTAGTTTATGTAATTTGTTGCTTGAAGAGTATAATAAAACTCTAGAAAAATAATGAGACACCATAAAGGAATGTGAGCGTATTTTTCCATTTTTCTCCCGTGAATTGGAACGAGATGCGGGGCTAACGTGTCGGCGTTTTGCATGCGTTCATGTACCTGTTCTCAGCGCATCGAGCAGACAACCGCCGTAGAACGCTCCTACGCACTCCACGGTGGTTATCTTTAAACGTTTTTTAAACTTTATATCATTACTCTTTGCGCCTATTTCCTATCCTTTTTGAAAGGACACAAAGAGAAAAACGATTTATTGTATATTAGTGAACTACACTTTCAGAATCCCGGAAACATTACTCTTACCGTGATAGGGTGCTTCGCAAGCTGAGAAATGTGCGAAAACAAAGTGTGGGTAGCGATGCCACTTTGATACTTCTGCACCAAATGCCGTCACGCAAAATAATTGAAGATGCCTAGCTGATCAAAACGATGTTGATGCATACTGCTTTCTGCTTAGCTTCCAAGAGATAAAAAAATTCGCAGCATATCCATGGAGTGAATGATGGATAGTGGGGCGAAGCATCCATCCGCACATTCGTTCTTGTTATCGTTCATCCATGCGTGCGTCTCTGTGGCCGCCCGTGCGTCCAGCTGCCCGTCCGTGCCTGCGTCTGTTCGTGCGTCCGCACGTTCATCTATGCGTCCGTCCCTACTTTCGTCCAAGCATCCGTCCATGCGTCCGTCCGTCCATGCAGTCATCCATGCGTCCGTCCATGCATCTGTCTGTGTGTCCGTTCATCCACCGATTCAACACTCCAAGTACCACCATCTCGAATCTTTTCATCATATATTCCTCATATAGAAGCACCGCCATCCAGCGAACATTCCAAGGACTGGACGAGAGGAGGCACACGCACACTTTCTTACGGCTTGCGCTTCGTGTCTACTTCCCACCTTTAACCACCTCGAGTTCATTCATGGTATATACTGGTTCACTGTATTCATGGCACTGTGGCCCAATGCTCGTTAAACCTTTCTAAAACCAAGGAGGTTACGCCCAGCGAGTATAACGTAGAAACCTTCTCCTGTCAGATAGTGCTCAATGTACATGCCAATGACTGCTAATGTGAAATGAGAGACAGGAGAATTCGGCTTTTACTTTCTTACGGCTTGCGCTTCGTGTCTACTTCCCACCTTTAACCACCTCGAGTTCATTCATGGTATATACTAGTTCATTGTGTTCAAGGCATTGCGGCTCAACGCTCGCTAAACCTTTCTAAAACTAAAGAGTTTACACCCAGCGAGTATAACGTAGCAACCCTTTCTTGTCAGATAGTGCTCAATGTACATGCCAATGGCTGCCTATGGGGATCGCAGTGTGCGCGTTTACTAAAAGCCGAATGCTCCTGTCTCTCATTCCCTATTAGCAGCCATTGGCATGTACATTGAGCACTATTTTTATTGTTCAACAACGCACAGAAGAAATCTCTCACCGGCACTACCTTGGGAGTCAAAGAGTTATACTTGTTACAAACTACAACGGCTACGAGGGACGGAAGGGTGGCGTTATAGGGAGCTTCACCCCTAAAAAAATTGCCAGGCCTGCGTGGAAGGCGCAGCACAGTCACAGCGAAAGCTAAAAGAGCAGCCTTTCAAAGCCTTTTCTAAACACTCATTGGGTAACTGCTGCATGTACACTTGCTTGACGCCCACTACCGCATTAATAATGAAACTTTTGAGATAGTAAACCGGCATTCGCTAGGCTATTGTTCGTCAGTCTTCTGAGAAGCGCGATATCCGCTATACCATTGCTTGGAGCATTGTGCCAATGGTTCATGCACTGGCTGACGACGATGAGAAAGTACGCCTGAAGTGGGTATGCGCCTCAGTTCACAAGTGATCAAAAACATGCGTTTGGAATGGGTTTGAGCATTGGACAACCCACTCGTTACGCTTTTTGCATTGTGTGACGCTTGGTTGTTATTTTGCTGTTCTGAAATCCTTCATTACTCACAATAACGCGATTCTTTTCCCGAGATTAACCATGCATAAGGCAAGTTTGCGAACAAGTCCCAAGCACCAGAAAAATCCTCAGCTCGGCGTTCAGCACGCCTAACTCTGTTCGGAGCGCCTTTAACCGACTGTGGAGAGCCTGCAGCGTGGAGAGGTCAAACTGGCTTGAGTGTAATAGCTGGTTTCACTAATTGACAGTTCTCGTATTCTGGGCTCGACGAGGCGCCCGATTGTTTGTGGCACGCTTCATGACAGTCCGGCAGCACAAAGACGTCCCTGATCAGAAGCAACAGTTCGGGAGATCAAGGCCGGCGTTCCGAGTCTTCGGCATTAAGCACTACATAGTAAAATGTCTCTGGACCATTCGTTGGCGCTGAGAGCAGTGCCTTCCACAACATGGTGTCAAGCCAAGTTCCTTGAACCTGTGGTGCAGATCACAGATTTAAGGTCTCTAACGAAGTAACTATGCAGCTTGCGAAACTATGTGACGCAAGCACGTTGCTGCTCTGCAGACACCAAGAAAAAATAGGCTAAGCGCGTGCTGGATGTTTTGCATTTTTTCATAAGATGAATTTTTCATAATATGAACTTTTCACATGGATTTTTTCATAAGAATAGGGGCTCATGACATCAGTCTTGATGTGCGTTACTTATACGTTAATATAAATAAAACGGTGCAAATCGGGAAAAGAAGTCTGAAAGCATAAAAAAAAATGCCAGGCCGACGCCGAAGGCGCAGCACAGTCCCAGCGAAAGCTAGAAGAGCGGCCTTTCAGAGCCTTTTCTAAACGCTTATTGGGTAACCGCTGCAAGTACACTTGCCTGATATCAACTAGGTCATTATTATAGGTTTATTTGGACAGAAGGCTGGCATTCGCTATGCTAGTTTTCGTCATTCATCTGAAAAGCGTGGTATCCGCTAAACACTTGCCAGGAATTTCGTTCCAATCGTTCCTGCAGTGGCTGACCACGATGAGAAAATATGGCTGAATTAGGTATCCACCAACCTTAATGGGGGAACAAGGACAACCTTTTGTGATGGTTTTGAGCATTGGATGGCCACTCGTTGCGCTATTTGCATTGTGCGACCACTGGTTGTTGTTTCGCTGTTGTAAGCGCCTTATATTTAGGTCATATTAACGCGACTGCTTTCCCGGCATTAAGCCTGCCTAAGGCAAGTTTGACATGTTACAAGCACCACCATAACTCAGTGGTAGAATACTGGGCTGGCACCCGACGGACCCGGGTTTGAGACCCACCATGTCATGGATGTTAGGTTTTATTTTTTTTACAATTTCGCGTGATGTCGCTACGGACACCATTTGCAGCAGCGGCAGGCAACTGCGCGTGACCCGAGTTGTGATCTAGCAACTGCTTTCACTGTGAAATTCCGGAACGCGTGGTGCCGCAGGAGCCGTCGGACATTTATGCGGTAAAAGGTGCCAATACACCCATGCCTTCAAACCTTTTCCCCCCTTCCGCCCTGTTTCACGATGTGCCGCAGCGAATCCACATCACAATGGTGAGCTTCCTTATACGTAGCTTTCACTTTTCCCGCTGAAGTGCTTCAACGTTTTCGAGTGCCGTGAGATCACTTGCGCTTCGATAAATGAGGACGCATATGAGTTACTGCCGAAATACAAAAAACACAATGGTGGCCGTAAAAATAGGCAAAAATTGGCTCTCTATGATGGCCATTCCAGTTAAGGCTAAACATATTTAGCTAATTGCAAAGAACTTACAATCGCCAATTGCAACTACCTTGCTTGCAACACTTGCATTGATTGGCGCACCTGTCATATGAGTCACTCCGCATATCGCACTTAAGTGCACTAACAGCTCCGGAGGTATTCATGACTCACGAGTCGCGTTGACGCGTCTACGGAGCACGCAAGTGGAGAAGGGCATGCCGAGCATCCCAGTGTATCTTCATGCTCGAAATTTTTACCTTGATACGAGCGTGGACATCTTGTCTACACCAAATAATGTTAGCAGTGTACCTTTGCTGTAACAGCAGTATCACCTGACATCACTTTTCTTACGGTATGCAAGAGCGTCTTTCACTCAATATAATAGTGAGAACCTATATAACGAGTTTTCTGAAAAAAAATAAAAAACGTGCTGCATACCGACTCAAAATTATGCTACTGGTCATGCTTCTTCCGATTTCATTGTGTGCTAATGCACTCCAGGTGGTCTAAGTTAGCCGAAGCTCTCAACCACAGCAATTTACGTAATCTGGGCCACTTTAGACTGTTAAACTCCACAAAACAACGAAACCAAACAGCATAGACAGGACAATATATCGATATGAAAGTGTTTCAAGGAATGGGTCCAATACTAACTAAAATTTACGAAAAAGACGTATCTGCGTACTGCCTGTGGCGTTCCCTTTACGTTGTAGAAACATTCATTGCGGCAGTAGTTATAGAAAGTAAATCAAATGTGTAAATAGCTGGTCAAGTCAAATTGGTGAAGTGGAGTCCTCCCTGCAAATAGTTTATCGCAATTTTGAAATTTCGGAAAGACGGCCCCAGATAATCACTTCGGTGCCACGAAATCTGGCTAATTTAGCTGGCGAAACTGAAACCGACATACTAAACAGCGCATCTACCATTCAATTCAAAAACGCCCTCAATGAAAAGGTAAATGTTTTAAATCACGCAAAAGGTAATTGTTTTACTTTCTTTATTACTACCGTAATTATTGTTTGTACACATGTGAAGATGCCTTCTGTCGAAGGAAAGCGAAGGCCGCAGGTAGCACGTGCATGCCTCCTTTCTGTATATTTTAAATATTATACGACGCATTTCTTGAAACACCGTGTATATGAGACCCAGGCGTAGCCTGGCCTGACCCGAGCCCGAAGCTCATGGGTCCGAACCCGGCCCGGGCCCGATCGAAGAATGCCTTATCCGGCCCGTGCAGTGCTAAATACACACAACGCCGTCTAGTTATCAGTTCATATACTAAAGGTCGCTACACACATACTACATGCAAACGTAAGAGAGAACGACGTGCCCCCCAAGGAGCTTCGTACCTAAAGGAAAGAGAAAAATATCCAGGCATAAACCGATTTCGATTTGTCTACTCGCTAGACTACGCAGTAGCAGGCCCAATTTTTTTGCGTATTTTCGCTATGCTGTGTATTCTGGCGCTACCATCAGATCTTGTAAACTTCCTTGGCGGGTGCCTATAGCTCACAAATACTTCCACATTTTCAAATGGTCGATGAGTCAATACACAACGGGCCCTCAGTCTATTAAGAAATATGTGATGATCGTCATCTTCATGATCAGCCTCGCTACGCCCAGTGCTGGGTAAAATCTTTTATATGGGTATAGCACACCACGACAAGGACAAAAAAGAGATACGCACACGCACACAACGCTAACTTGTAACCAATGTTTTATTTGCAATCACACATGTTATTTATACAATAAAAGTAGACTGATAAAACCTGGAAAATATTATGTTAAGATACAGCGCAGCTAATGCACGAGTCATCACCGATTGCGACAATCTGCACTCGCCAATGTCAAAGTAAAGATTCTAGATACTTGTTTTCTTCAGCTGACAAAGCTATGGAAGCCACGCTCAGTGTGGCTTCTATAGCTGAAGGCCTGGGTAGATCAATTGAGAAGACAAAAAGTGGATCTTGATATATTTTTCACGGCGGAAACGCATAACGTTAACTGCCCTTTCAGAGTGATCGTCTCGGAGAATGAATCCTGGCAAAAGTGCATTGCGGTATTTGTACAAAATAATTTAGAGTTGATATCTCTTTACGACCATTTTTCTGAAAAAGTCAAAAAAAGTGCTAGATTTTTTTCGCAGGAAAGGAAAGCGCGAATCTTTTAGCATTTTTGGTCGATGTTAAATATCTTTACTACCCCCTCATTCAGGCCGAGTTTATGACGTCTGTGGCAGAAGGTATCGACAGTGTAGGGTTCAATATGAAAATGCTGCCGGTGTGTCGAGTGAACAGTTTTTAGAGCTCCTTTACTTTTATCTTAACTCGACCTATGCGACATGAAATGGGAACACTGTGAAGCAGAAGAACGGGATATGTACAGGTTACTGCATAGCCTTGTACTTGAGCGACCTGTTTTTAGCAAAACGTAATAAGGTGTGACGATAGTTATAGCGCGAGAACAAAACGACGGCACATAGACAAGAAGGAGATAAGGGACACGAGCGCTAGGTCCTTGGGTGTGTGAAGCACACTGATGTGATAGCTGTTTTAGATTTGTAGACTACTATCTGATTGTTGCCAACAATGATCATAACAATTTTGACGCGGTTGATACAAAAACTCTAATCATGTTCTTGACAGTGTTATCTCCTTTGTGCTGGCGCATTAAGTACCAAATGACTATTTCAGCAGGAGTATTCTGGAGCTACGAACTGTGAGAAAATAAACCGGTTTTTTCGTTCATGTCGGCTCACTCAAAGTTGGTAAAGCGTGCGGTGATAAATTCCTGTTTTCAATTTTCACTAATGAAGTCGTGTCACCACTAGCTTGATGCAAGCTTATGGGCTCTCGCAGAACGTTTATTAGGCTCTGGTTATCTCATGCGTTTGCTAACAAATATAAGCAGGAAACAAAGGGTAAATGTCAGAGAACAAGCAGCCGCGACTAAGGCAGCCAAGGTTGCTTTAGCGCCCCTACATGCATAATGATATGCGTGATTATGCGTAGTGGTATGATGCATAGTGATACAATGCCCTACTTGCATGCCATTTCGCATTACTTGCGAATGATATCGAGAAAAGCTCCTGCGGATGTGGTGTTTTCTGCTCCCGAACGGTTGAAAGGAATGTGCAAAAAGGTTAATGCAAACAGTAGCAGGAAACAGGATTGTAAGACCAAGTACCGGAAAAGTTTGTGAATTGTTGTTGTGGTGTTGTCTATGGCACTCCTTTGACTTGTGATTGCGTGTACATGGGCTAATCTGGAAGGCGTGTGAACGGGTGACTTAGGAAACACATTGGCCCTTCACTGTCAGAGGTAAGGTTGCGTCCCTGTGTTTTAAAACACCCGTATTCTTTTTAGGGCCCATGACAGAACTACGCGTGAAATCATTGAAGCCTTTGAAATTGACAAAGTGAAAGAAAAATGAGTGAGTGTGCCTTCCATAGCTTTGTCAGATAAAGAAAAGAAGTATATAGAATCTTCACTTTGACGTTGGCGATTGTAGATTTTCGCAATCAATTATGACGCGTGCATTAGTTGTGCTGTTTCTTAACATGATATTGTCCAGGTTTTATCGCTCTACTGTTAGTGCATAAATAATATGTGTGATGGCAAATAAAGCATTAGTTGCAAGTTAGTGCTATCTGTGTGTGCGTCTCTCGTTTTGTGTCCTTGTCGTGGTGCGCTATACCCATATAAATGGTAAACCCCAACCAACTAGCCCGGCAACGTGCCTTAGCAAGGTGAAGGGCCCTCTTATGATCCGCCAGTCAACCGGCTGTAGTGCTTTCTTCTGCCATGTTATACCTGCGAACTTTTTAATCTCATCGGCCCTCCTAATTTTCTGTCTCCCTTTCACATGTTTGCATTTTCTGGGAATCCAGTCAGTTGCCTTTAATCACCAACGGCTATCCTGCCTACGTGCTTCATGGCCAGCCCATGTTCATTTATTCTTCTTGATTTCAACTATGATCTCCTTGACTCGCTTTCTTTTCTGACCCAGCCCCGTTATGGTCGTCTAGTGGCTAAGGTAATCGGCTGCTGACCCGCAGGTCGCGGGATCAAATCCCGGCTTTGGTGGCTGCATTTCCGATGGAGGCGGAAATGTTGTAGGTCCGTGTATTCAGATTTGGGTGCACGTTAAAGAACCCCAGATTGTCAAAATTTCTGGAGCCCTCCACTACGGCGCTTCTGATAATCAAATGGTGGTTTTGGAACGTTAAACCCCACAAATCAACCAATCAATCTTCTCTGACCCACTCTGCTCTCTTGCGGTCTCGCAAGGTTACGCCTATCAGTTTTTCTCGTTGCTCCCAGCGTCGTCCTAAATTTAAGCTGGACCCTCTTTGTAAGGCTCCAGGTTTCTGCTCTGTAGGTAACTATCGGCAAGATGCAGTTTTTGTATACCTTCCTCTTGATGGTTACTGGCAGATTGTCAATCATGGCTTCAGAATACCCGCTGAATGTAATCTATCCCGTCCTTAATCTTCTAATTATTTCACTCGCATGTGGCGGCTCCGTGGATACTACGTGTCCTAAGTAGACGTATTCTTTTACAACTTCCAGCGTCTCTGCACCTATCGGAAATCGCTGTTTTCTGCCGACACTGTTGCACATTACTTTAGTTTTATGCATACTGATTTTCAGACCTACTTTTGTACTTCGGGTGTACAGTTTAGTAATCCTGAGCTGTATTTAGTCCGCTCAGTTATTTATCAAAGCAATATCAAATATCTATTATACCATTATTAATGAGAACTGGGAGATAATGGAGGGCAGAAAAGTATAGGGGGTAATATTAGAAGTAATTGTAATGTAACTGTCAAGAAAGAATAGTGGACAAGAAGACGACTTGCGGGAGTTGCCCGACCCGCGACCTTCGAATAATGCGTCCAATGCCCTACCAACTAAGCTACCAGGGTGGCTACCGCCTCTTCCGCATTAGGGATATATACATGCAGTTAAACGTCGGAGTGTCCGTCAGCATCACTTGTTGCTATTGTGGAGATTATGGGATATTACGACCTTTAGTACGACTTTGTAATGGCGCCGACCATATGTGCAGAAATAGACTAGTGGTATGAAGCCTCCATAAAAGCCCTGCTACTTTGACCGATATTTCTCATCATTAATCTAGAACTTTATAGCTAGAATTAACGGGCGAACCATGGATAGACTGATGGACCGATGAACGAATTACGGATGGATGACCGGACAGATGAACCAAGGATGGACGGACCACCGATGAACAAACAGGCTCATGGACCTACAGACGGAATAGCTAGGGAGCGATCTCATGTTGTTCAAGCGTCTGTGCACTAGCCACAGGTCACTCCAGGAGCTTCCTAGAGTTCTCTGGAGCACCAGCTGTGCGCCGTGTGAGGTCACTGCTGTGCGTGCTGGCGCAGAGCGGCGCACTGTGAGCCACGCCAAACTGCTCAGCCTCGGCCAGTGAAGCTTACGCGACAAATGAAGAACTCTCAGTGGATAAAAAATGAAGGTGTCACAAAGAAGAGGGCAAACGCCACTGCTCTCGCCAATCTACTTAAATTGAAGAAGCGTGGCCCAGAGATCGCGCTCTACTGGTAGAACAACTAAATCATATTCTTCCCATGGCGCACATTGTTTACGACCGTCGAACTGTTTATTGGTGCATACATTTGTAAAAGTATCCCTACCACAATTAAGTGTCACCCAAACTTGACGCAGCCTGCAAGGAAACAATTCTATCGGAGGCTTACCAGTCGTCATATCAATGTCCATGCACCATGTGTACATGTGTAATTATTTCGCTCGGTTTATTTTCTCACATGAGCGTATTTGAACATGTGAATCTGTATAAAATTCTCTGTATAAACGCTGTTTCCGTTAGTAAGCAGCAATATGCCTTGTGTGTAACGAGTCCTTAATTAGCCATAAAAACTACGGCTCGGCTGTTTCTGCAAAATGTTTTGATAAATAATTTTATTGAATGTAAAGCATTCTGCGTCCATTTTTGAAGAAGCAAATGCTACACATGATTGAAACTTTCCGGGCACATATTTTGGTATTTCATGGTAGGGCGTATAATTGCTGCAACTTCGTGTCACGCAAAAAATAATTTTCGCTGTTCATTCACTTGCACAAAATGTCAAGGTTGCTCAGTTTTTTGTAATAGTAAATTACGCTGCATGAAACCAATATTTTCCGTTTCAAACGTTTCGCTAGTACTCACTCTGCTTCAAAGAGCTTTTATGTCCGCTCCAATGAGAGACACGATATGGCGGTGCTGATGTCCTTGATATAAGCAATACCAAAATTTTCATGATTGGGTTCAGTGTATTTACGTAGAAACAGCGCATGAAAACAGGGGACCAGTCAGAAAATGAAGTATTAGGCTGCCTAATCGCAGAAATATATTTACTTTTCCAGCCTATTTCTGCGTGTTATATTTCTGACGTGTTGTTCTTATGTTTTTTTTTAATTTTATCACCCCCCCCCGTCCGTCTTTTTTTCACTTGCACTGCGCTCGAATACTTTGAGCGTTTGTGCAAACATACCTTGTTGGAAGTCAATGCTGGTGGCTTCGTCCTCCATTACGGTTCTTGTGTCTTTTTGCTCAGTTTTTATGCCCAGTCTGCCAGAGTAACTTGCTCAAGCAACCACTTTAGTCGATTACAGAGCTAAGTATACCAAAACAGATCAAATAAGTATCCTTTAAAATAAAGCAAGCATTCAAAAGGAAAGCAGTGCACTCATCACCAGAACCACGCACTCACGTTGAAAAGCATGATCGCGTCATTTATCCGCTCAGAAAAGCCAACTTATCCGGTCTTTTTTTTTTTTGTTTGTGAGTGCAGCCAATTTAGGAAGGCCTTGCTGTTCGAGCTGGCGTTTAATACGGAAGTGAAAAAGAAACTTGTTTCATCCAAGATAAACTTTTTTCTGGATGTAATCAGTATACATGGTCAAAAAACATGGGATTAGGTGAACACAACGGAGATGGTCGTGCAAACGTGCCTAAAACGCACGTGCAAACAACTACGCTACTCTATTTATTAATATAAATTGACATCTTACAATTGTGTGTTGGTGCATGTACTTTAGTTTCTCTGCCAGAATGAAATTGTATATCGATAAATAAAACACAAAAGAACTTTAGTCACAACAAAAAAAAAAAAGACTGTGTTGATTTTCTTTTCAAAACGTTCAATCAACTTCAGTTCACGGCATACACACGCTGGCTCGCCTTTCACGATTGAGGTTACGAAATACCTCAACAAAGCACTTACGGTGTCCGGATGCTAAAACTTGCTTCTAGTGTAGGGCCAATTTAGGGAACAAAAATGGCATTACAACTGAGCATAGCTTTCACTATTTCTGGATATTCTGATTACTGTTATCACCTATGCATACCCTGTGGGATGTTTAATGAAGAATAAAAAAATATTTCCGCATGCACAACGGAAATATTCTGTAAAAAGAATTGCGGAGGAACTCTTGTAACCTACAGGAGAAACGATCTTGCAAACGTAAATATTCGATTATAAAGAACACTTACCGGTAAATTTCAGAAAACAGTAGCACTCCTCAATGTGAGCCACTGATGCGGTCTGACAAGCTCGGTCTTTTATTTTGTTTGCCAATTTTTCAAAGAGGACTTGCCTCGCTCTTTACCTTCTTTCGGTAAAAGTTTCATAGGGATTTGGGTTGAACTTGCGACCCTAGGGTGCACGCACGGGTCTGCAGAGATGTCAGACCATTTGCGACTGCCCTTAATAAGACAGTATTAGGTTAATATTGAGGAATGACATTTATTTACTAAAATATACACTCATAGTTTATTACAAGACGGACAACACACAAACAACACTGCTAAAAGTGGCGCCTTCTGCTGAAAACGTAAAGTTTGTAACAATGATCGGTGCCCACTGCTGCAAAGTTCCTGCTAAAACAGTTGTATTCGCTGTGCGAGGCTGACTAGATAACGTTCCTATACAGTTTGCTCAAGGCAACTGGTTTGTTCACAAAACGAAAGTCACACACACTGTGACGCGGTAGTAATTGCCTTGGTACTTTTATGGCGATGACCACTAACCAAGTAACGGGGCTTTTATCTTTCATTTTGGTTATGTAAGAAAATGTTCAGGAATTTTATTCAGGCTAAACATTTAAAAGCTTGACTAACGCAAAAAACTTCTCGACTTTTTCACGAAGACTGACTCCTCTTGTAAGAGACCAGCGTGGTAACAGTCTCACTACTTGGCTTATGTTCAGACAACGAAAAGATACATAAGAACGAATATATAACCCGAGAATCTCATCGCAAATCTCAGCAACAACGTCTTTTTACCTCTATCTGAATGAACCCATTTGATTATTTTTTGGGCATCTACACCATCAAATAGTTTCGTATGCTATGCATTCCTCGGCCACTCGCAAGGAAGCTTACAAACTCCATTGAAAAAGCAGCGAATACACAATAGTTCATACTACTGGCATTTACCTGTCTTTAATACAACGCACACTGACACAGCCATGGCGAGTGATGTTCACCTACTAGAGCAACAGTAAGCGTGCAGGTAATTTCGAAGATCTGGCTGGTGTCTACTTATCTGCACTGCCCGTAAGAAGAACCCTACGTTTGGGTAGCGTTAAAGCACTGAATATTTGCCATAAACGTGACGTTTACTATAAATATAGATGTTTATACACTGTGAAAAAGTAAGATTTACAGCAAACTTCTATGTCACCTGGAACCAATTTAGTGTCATTCAAACTTGAAGATGGTGAGCACTCATATTCTCCGCAACGTGTCTCCATTTCTCTCCACTCGGAGCATGCACTTACAAGAGTATAAAATCATGTCACATACCACGAATCGTGTGACATTCATATACAAGACTTGTGGCAGCAGAAAACATGTGATGCAAAACATGTGACAGCACAAAACTCTTCAGCAGCTTGTTCAGAGTTCTGTCAGTAGTGCGGAACATTACCGCGGCACAAATCGTTTTCAGACATGCAGAAAAACCAAAGAAAGAGCTCCGGAAAAGCAGGTCTCCAGACCCGTTTTATTGCACTAGAGCATCTTCCTTCAGTAAATTACTTATAAGGCCACAAAATGTTATGCTATTTTTTGTTTAATTTTTTTGTGATTTCACGACTGCCTCCAGGTTTTTCAAGGCCCTCTTCAGGTGTCATGTACAAAAAGTACTCAACAATCTATGCACTGTGTATTACTGCCTGATATCTGTGGATAACGTTACTTGAACGTGGCTTTAATCGCTGTAGAACCAAAACAAATAATATTTTCGAAGCAATATCGTTAAGGTACCTCTATGCAATTCGTCAATGTCACGTACACACATATGGGACGATATACGTGATAGAGTATCCAAATGAAGCCAATAATAGTACACTGTCGTTCCACGTCAACATCCTTCCCGTCATCGCCACCTCATGCATCAAAAGCGGTGGGACCCTCGCACTCTTTCCACTCACAACGTCACCTTGGAGAAGATATGAATTGCTTGAACACCGCAGTAGCACCCTTTTCAAGCACTCTATATATATACGCTGGTAACAGTCAGACAAGCACCAGTGATCGAGTGCTAGCGACAACGCGCACATTGCTCACAGTCACACAAAGTTCGATGGCGGGCGTTCACTTTGTTTTGCTTTCAAGTTGTGGCTAGTCGTGGATGGTCGGTAAGTTGACTAAACTTGGCAATCCGTGTTCTTCACTTTCTTCTGGCACAAGAACCACTCACTTCACCGTGCTATTCAGACGCGAGTTGCCGAGGATCCTTCGCACGCGTCTACGATACAAGTTACTGTATTCTTCACTTATGCAGACGCCGTCACCCGACCCGGTACCCAACCGGCACTCCCTTCAATTAGGCAAGCCACCAAATACTACAGGTCACCACTTCAAGCTAATCCGATACAATTTAGTTTTTGGCAACGTCTCCCATGTTGAGAATGGTTGTGAAATGCTCCGTTCCACTTCTGTAAACTTAAAACGGTCGACAAGAAAAAAATATTGTCGAAGGAGAATAATGAATATCGAAACAAGCCGCATTGGCCCGCATCTGACAGGTATTCTTCGGCCAGTACAGCATTTCTAGGCAAATGTTCCGTTAGCAAAAGTCACTCCCATGCCTTGTTTTTTTAGCAATCATTACGTTATGCGAAACCGAATGTTCAGAGCGGTCGACAGTCTCACAGTCTAGGCAGTGAAATGCCTGCGAAGCAACGCTCATCAAGTCGCGTTGGCACAGACAACTGCCATTCCGCGCTAGCTCTTGACGATTGCATGCTGAATGTAGACCGGCATGTTGTCCGTCAGTGCTGCCTATCCGCGAGGAACGTCGGAGGTTTCGCTGCGAACGTGAGTCGTGTGGTGCAGGTCGGTGAATCGCGTTCACACAAGCTCATCTTTCAGGGCCACCGGGCCGTAGGAAGCGTTGCTGAAGCGCTTGCCGGTGGCCGAGTAGAGGCGCGTATTTCCCAGCGACGTGGTGGTCGTAGCGAAGCTTCCGCAGCTTCCTCGCTTCGAGTTGGCAACACGGACGTCGCTGAAACGTGACGCGCTTGAGCGACGTCGGCCGCCGCGTTTCAGGGCACGGGCAGTCTTCCAGCGCTCCAGGTGGTGCCGCACAGACTTTCGCACCTGTGCAGTGCCAAGTAACAATACTTCACAAAATTCGAATTGAAAATTCTGCAGTCATGTCAGTAACCTACACGAGAGAGTCATTCCGCAACCATGTGATAGACACACGATAAGTTGAAACATTGATCATACTTCAAGGTATTGTTGCAACAGTACGGCATGCATGTCAAAGTCGAAATAACTTCTATTCAGCGAAATGAAGGTATTCTTAAAGTGTAATAAATAAAGCGAGGAATTTGTCGCGCTGAAACACAAAATGTTCTTGTCTCCCCTGCCGATAAAATAAGGATGAGATTTTATCGATTTTGCTTCTTTTGGTTGACCAAGTTATTCCAGTGTTACCTGTCCGTGTTCCAAGAAAAACATGCAGAAAACTCCTTCGCAAGAAGCGTATACTTCTCTAGAAGCGTCCGTTTTCCCAACAGAAGGTCAAAATTGAAGGAGAGATGACTATTAGCAAGTCATTTGTATTGTCTTCTATACTACAATATGATATACTTTTTTTACATATATCAATTTAAAAACTAGATATCTAATCTGACGTTCACTTTGCCGCCTTACGCTTGAAAAAAAATGTAGTTAAAGCTGGTAAATTCGAACTTGGTTAATTCCAAGTTGGAGTTATTTGGAAGTGACTTCTTGATCCCAATACAATCCTGTGTATTTTTATTGGGGGAAACTCGCAATAATTCAAACTAGTTGGTATCCGCAACGGTCAATTCGAACAGGCAGCCCCCCGTTGTCGACGCACCACGGGAATGTCGCCGCACAATTATCACTACATGTTGCAATACAAAATCTAATTATACTTGCTAGAGATGCAAAACTACAAAACAGCAGAAGTGGGGTATCAATTACAGATGAACGAATTCTCTTGGTTGTTAAAAGCTCCGTTAACCTAATCAATGAGATCACTTGCCACAATCTTCTATTACCGCCTAGTTCACGATGTCGAGTCCAAAGGTGGCTTTTTTGGGTTCTGCTCGAGTAGTTTGACACAATATTTGTGAATTTGAGCACCCGATTGGTTTATTTGAACAATTGATAGTCCTCCTTGTGTTCGACCTAACGAGCTTCATTGTACTGAACTTATTCGTGAAATAAACTGAAATTGGCGAATCTCACGTTAGTGAGACCCTAATTGTACCAAAGAGCTTATTTTTCATCAATCGCTTGTCATATGATATGATTCGCTTGTAATTATAGTTCTATAAAGAAGGTTCTTTGAAATCTTCTGAGGCAAGGCCCACATTATATCATTGACATGGTGCCACTTCCTGGCCATCTAGATCGATGACGCGTAGGCATCTTCCTAGTTGATCTACCGCTAACCTAATCGAAATGCGAGCTGTACATGACCAATGGTAATCTGTCCACAATGCTTGTAGCAGGTGATCGGCACCCTCTAGTTGAACAGAGAGATGGCAGAACAATATGTGGTGCTCCGTCACGACTAGAGCACTTATAGCTTAGCACATTTTTTTGGTAATGTCATTCGACCAGCAGTGGAGTGCAAGAAACAAAAACTCGAGAGGCCTGCGCAGAACGTGCATCACAGTCACAGCGAAACATGGGAATGCGGCCTTTCAGAGACTTTTCTAGGGCCTCTTTGGATAACTGCTACAAACACACTTGCAGTGTACCCACTACACCATATATTGCCATAATTTTTGTGTAGTAGGCAGGAACTCATTGCACCGTTCTTCGGAAAAGCGCGGTACCCTCTAAGCACTTGCAAAATTTTTGTGCACTTTTTCAGTGCTGTGGCTGATGACTTTGAAAGCTTCTGACAGAAGCTTTTTTTTCTATATGTATATATTAGATCGAGCTCTCTAATTTACTACCTTATTTCAAATTTTTGTCTTATAACCTTTATTACTGTAAAGCTTTATACTGTTCAATAAACCACTCAATCGTTGGGGCCCTTCCAGTTGATCTGCCCCGTAGAAAGAAGCTTTTAGTACTGGGTTGGTCTATCGGGTGACCCATGCCTTACGCGATTCGCATTGTGTGAGGCCCAGTTGTTTATTTACTGTTGAAAAGCGCCTCAATAACCATACTAACGCGATTCCTTTCCTGACATCAAGACTGCGTAAGGCCAGATTAGAACGGAGTTTCAGGCACCGGCGTAGCTCGGTGTTCAATAAGTAATAAAAAAACGTCGTAGCTCTGTGGTAGAATACCCGCCTGGCACGCACATGACCCATGTCTGAATCTTCGTGTCTCCTTGTGTTTTCTATTTACTTAGGTTTTTTTTTCTTATTTAGCTTCATAGTGGTTACGGAAACCGGCGGTGGCGGACAACCCCGGCTCATGCGACCCTTGTTGTAATCTCATAACATCTTTCACTATAAAGGGGCCATGATAAGTGTAGCTGACTAGGATAGAGTACTTGCTTGCGTACACAGCGTGCGGAAAAGAAAACCAAACAATGCTGACTGCTTCTTTACCGGTAACTTTTATCATGCGCTACGTGTTCTTGATGTTTACGCTGAAATGTAGTATATTTGTTTCTATTGAATATTCCGAGAAATCTATACTCACCTCGCCATTCAGGAAGCAGTAGAGTACAGCGACGTTGAAACCCTGCGTATGAACGGCATACCATTACACACAAACATATACGAGGGCAGATACAAAGGTGCTTGTTATCTTTATTGTATTGCATTTTCTGACGACATCTCAGAGTCAGTAGTGCCCTGGTCGTGTTAGCGCTAACTTTCTTGTAGATTAGTGCTAATTAGACGGATAAATTCAGTCTGGTAGATTGTTAGAGACAAGGAAAGGTAGGGAGTTCCATTATTAAAGTATGAACCATCACCCCGAAGGGAATCATAATGGGATGCGAAGCAGCAGAGGGGCGCATGCCTTTGACCCGGCTGAAACAAATTGACGTCGACGAGGGTGCTGGAAGAATGGTTTAAAGCAAACCTAGGTGTAGCCTGTACTTGAGTAAACATTTCTGTGAAACGCAAAGACACCGGAGGCGGATTATGTTTCGTTTAAGTTTCATGGCAGATGAACGAGCGGAAAGAGTGGTTCCACTCGATTTGCGCTCGAACATTGCGAGCGGTGGAGAGGGTGAGGCGAGCTAGATTACATGCGGCAAGCGGCTACAGGTACCGCGCTAGCACCTGCGGCCACGGGAATGCGGTGTCGATAGAGGGACAGTGTTACATGAATTATTGAAAGAGCTGCTTCTCATATAATATGAGACAAACGACAGAATTCACCAACAATGTGCGTTCTTCGTAAGCCTGTCGACAGGCAAGCATACAACACAAAGTCAAGGAACAACGCATTTTCCCAAAGGTTTTAACTTGTTTGGTTCAATCGTGCACTCGATTGCAGAAACACGATTTTCACACAAACATAACATGTGAAACATGTATTATTAAGAAATAACTGATAACGGTGCCAAAGAAACGATAGGAGACGTTATTTGTAGCAATTATAACATGGATGTGAAGAAATAAAAGTGCACGAAAAGATAACTTGCCGCTAGCAAGAACCAAACTCGTGACCTTCGAATAACACATCCGATGCTCTACCAACTAAGCTACGTCGGCGGGCAATATCCCGTTCACCTGTATGTGGCACGTGTGTGCCTTTAAACCTGGAAGCGTTAGTCAGCGCCACTAGTAGCTATCAGGGTGAGTGAGGAAGACTATTTTTCTGCCTGTTGGTGTCATCCAGCACCGGGTTTTATTATGAGCTGTCAGCTGACTAATGTTTCCTCACGTACTATTGAACGCATCAACTCTGCAAGAATCAGATCCTCACTATGAAAGGAAAAAGTAAATGCCAAGTTTGAGAGGTTCATTTCGCTAAGTGAGACACAATTTTATTAATAACTAACGGATAATGATGGCAAGCAATGTATAGGAGATCCTACTAAGGGTAAACTTAATGTAAATGGCGAGAAATAAATTAGGATAAAAGTTTGCTTTTCATTTATTTTTTCTCAATTAATTTTCTTCCCGGTTTCTGCACAGGTAAATTTTGTTATCAACCTTGACCATGGACCGGGCTGTGCGTACTTTCTTCGAATAAAAGTGTACTGCGAATACATTCACACAATGACATCTTTGATAAAGTGACCGCATTTGAAAAGTCCACACACGGATAGCCTCACCTGTGTGGACAGCAGTGTAATCTGCAGATACGTGAATATTATTCTGGCCGTTTTGTGCGTAGGTGTCCAAATAACGAGAATGTAGGTGACACCGAGAAGTGGCAAAAGGACCAGTAGAGCTTTGGCCGCCTTCCTGCATTCGAGTAATAGAAGGAAAAACAAAACCAAGCACAAAAACCATGACGCCAGCTTACAGACATCATCACCAAAACGTCGACGACAACGTAAATTATATCCTTCGATACTTGATGCTCGTACATTTATTTTCATGTTTCCAGTGCAATAGCGTATGCGTAAACTACGACACCTGCAGAGACCTTTTGGCATATTGCAAAGCCCAGGAGGGAGTTAGTGTAGAAAGCTCAGCCGCTAAAAAATTCTCAGTTCCACTGACCGACAAACCTTCGGATGAAAAGGCATGACAAACTTGTCGAATTTTCCCTGTTACTGCACATAAATAATTAGAAGACTTCACTGTTACTATTCAGTATGTAAATACTGATTGGTTTCTGGTATTAAAATAACTCTTTTGAACACTTTTTCAACCAAGCGGTATAATAAAAAGGAATCACTGAAATACACTGTTGTCACTCATATACACGCCGTCGTTACTCAGATGACCTGTCAAGAAAAAAAAAAAATACTACATCCCACTGCTGGCTGTACGTTTTCAAAACTTTACGCAAGACAAATCTCGTATAAGGCAATTCTTTGTAGTTAGTTCATCTACTTGGTGTCGCTGGTATACATACAGGTATACCAGCGAAAAAAGCGGTGGAGAGCAATGGTTACAACACAATGGGCCGTGGGACATATGGTATAATTTTTCTCACAATGCTGCAAAGCAAAAAAAATTATTCGAAGCAAGCAGCCAATTATGAGCAATAATACTTCTTGCGAAGCATACATGACTATTCACTTCGTGAAGCATTCTCCGAAGGACTTCCAAACTAAGAGCGAATAACTACATGCGAAAGAGCAGATGCAGTAAGTCGATTTGTGCTGTTAGTCGCCAAAGTAAGCATTTGCTATGAGAAATGCAAGGCTGGCTAGTTAATTCAAAGCTAGCAACTTTACTTGGTTAGGCATCCTTGTCAGTGAAAAAGTGACGTCCACAATGTAATGATTCATGCAGAGACTGCTCGTTAGTGCACCCCATTTCTTTGTTAATATTGTCGTCGACGAAATCTAGCCCCTTGCCTTGCCGTTTTACGGTTAGAGGGGCGTGCATTGACCCACGGTGGAGTTGACTGCCTAGATGTTTTGGAAACAAATCAGACGAGAACTTTGCATAAAGACATATACATTAAAGTTCACGAACACTGGTTTGATGCCTTAGTATTCGAAGCATGAATAACATACAAAACGATCAATCCATGCAGTCGCATTCTCATAACGCATTTCTGTTATTCACATTCAAAAGAAAAAAAAAGAAAAGTCTAGGGTGTGGCTGTTAAAAAGAAAAGTCTAGGATGTGGCTGTTTGCTAAAGCACGCACTTAAAGGTAACAAGCAATATATAACTGTTTTCCACAATCATCTTACCTTATATGCTGGTGGTAAGTGCTACAAAATTGTCAGTACCAACATATTATTTATGGCAGCCTACTTGTTCATCACGGAACTTGGATTTCAAAAGGTTTTCTAATTACTTGCATTCGGCTTGATATCTTGCTGTCATATGTAAGCACACGGCTGCCGATTGCATAAAAGAATTTGCACGCGTATGAGCTGCAAATGGTCTGATGCACGTGCTAAAGAGATAATAAAATAGGAAGACGTGAAAAGCTTAAGAATCTCACGTATGAAATATTGGCCTTAGGTAAAGATAATGCTCAATAAAAAGGAGTTATGCCAGCGGCTCATTTAAATACGTCCTGAACAAGCCGGAAGAACGCAAAAATTACCAGTTTCTTGTTCGCTAGATCTCTGACGATGTAGTCATTGCCGGGCGATTTTTTTTCTTCTCAGAAACTCCACTAGCACTACAAATACAAATACCGTTATTGGAGCATCAAATTTTTCAGTTAGTGGAAAATCAGACGCGATGTCTGCAGTTAAGAGTTCTAGTTATGTTACCTCGCCCACTGTGTCAGATGGCATTGACATAATCGGCAATCTATAATATACTGGCACATTAGTGACGCTTACTTGAAGTCGTTTTAGTATAAACGCTACATAATACACCCCTCTTCGGGCTGTCGAAAACAAAGCTAAAATTGCATGAGTACCTGCTTTACAATGACAATTTAATGGGGGCATGACAAATGCACACTGCCTCTTTGCCTTGCACATCTCGTCCACATGTTCTAACCCCCCCCTCACTCTACTCTCAACAGAGCACCAAGTGAGACAATATTCAACTATTTTATTCACCATATAAGCCAGCAAAAAGGTAAGCTTGACAACTACACAAAGCCTGAAAGGAGTGGTTCGGGTTCTGTCTAATGTTGAATAGAAATCTCGATAAATGTGAGGGTTTGCAGTTTTATGAACTGCTGGGCATGCATGCAACATGCGCTTCTGTGCGCGCTGCTGAACTACTTCGCTTTGTTTTCCTTATTTTGTTCTGTGTATTTTCCCCCTTCCGCCCCTGTAGACTAGAGAACCGGGTGCATTCTGGCTAACCTGAACATGAACGGATGGCGGAGAACACGAAAAAGCGCACAACTCCCAACCTTTTCATGTCTGCGCTTTTTCATGTCTAATGTATCTTCTTCGCCCCTGTCTAAAAATTTGTGCCATAAATTCATGTTTAACTAGGCACCAACTAGCCCGATAGCAAACGTTATTAGGCGTGTTAACCTCCCAGCTTTTCCATTCCTTTTCTCTCTCAATTGTATTTTCCTATGTTTCTCGCAACCTACTTTCTTTTAGGAACGAAGCTCCTCACGCCGTGGGTCGTATGCTTCGTGTCGTCGTCGTCGTCGTAGCCAGTTGCATTGCATTGCATATCAATAAAAAAGGTGTCACAGCATATCCACGCAGTGAATGATGAAAAGCGGGGCAAAGCATCCGTCAGCCCGTCTGTCTGTCCGTCTGTGCGTCTATTCGTGCGTTCGTTCGTCCATCCGTGCGTCTGCCCGTTTGTGCGTCCATACGTTCGTCGGTACGTACATCGATTCGTTGATCCGTCTATCTGTCCGTTCGTCCATGCGTCCGGCCGTGCTCCACCCGGCTCGTCATCAGTCGCCTCGTGGATATTTTGTGATATTTTTAATGCTTAGTTTGCTAAACCGATATTAGGTTAGGTTCACGCTTGTGCCCGTACCCCACTAGCGAAAATGAAGTTTTATTCACGAATTGTCTCAGTTACATATGGTTATGCCTGTTCTCTGGCGGGCGGCGCACATTTGCTCCTGTCCCCTCATGAAATGCTTTCACTACAGAAAGAACGCATCTCTGATGCGCTGTCTTCCCCACGAGATATTTCGGGAAGCCACGTACCGCCGTGGTAAATTGTAACACGTGATCTTGCTGTAGCTTCACCTGATGGCGAGAATGCGTGGCTCTTCGTTTACTGTTCCATACACATCGTCGCGCGAGATAGAGTCACGAACGAGCGATCCATTATCGCACACAGTCCCCCGAATGCACCTTCGTTCAGGAAACATGAACCGTGAGCGACGCATGTTTTCTTTCACAGCTGGGACTAACTATCCTCGCTCGTTGTCACGGCGTGGTGTGTCGAACACCGTGGATTCCGTATTCATCGGGTTACAATTACATGATGTCAACTGGATGATTCCACTGACTCACTGCGTTAAAGGTGAAAAACAAAGGAAGTCTAGATTATTGCGGTCTATTGTGTCCTTAACTGCGCTGTGGTGTACGAAGGACACCACACCAGTTCATCATGATGTAAGCTGTAAACTATATTTTTAACCAATTTCTTACTACAAGCACCCAATGTGCACCATTTACATTGAAAACACGTTGAGTGTGTGTCGAGCTGTAGCAAAAACATGATCGACAGGCAACTAAGCAGGGCATCGAACCAGTGACCTCTTGCTACGCTTACCACTACGCCGAACAACATACGTTGCTCAGCCGGTTGACGGCAAGCCATCCATACACACCATGTGCCATTGGCCGGCCTCACAGATTGTTACTTCAGCGTGTTTTCGTCATCAGTAGCGAGATGGTGCGAGGACCACACGTTGGGCACGCGAGCTCTAAGACCGTCACTCAACGCCATCCCGCATGCTCTTACGAGCGTGCCCCTCCACGTGGCGTGCTCAAAGTGTGTATAGATGTTCTCTAGCGTGATCGTTCACTGGTGCACACGCTTATCTCGGGATTCGGGGTGTTTTCTACCACTAGTGCTTCCACCGCATGTTTTGTTGTTTTTTTTTTCAAATTACAGGGCCAGTAAACGGACTCCACAACGCACAGGAAAAGGTTGCGCGTATTTTCTGTGTGCGACAAACCTTCCACGCGCAGAGACGTAAACTTGGTGATTGGCAACGTGACGCAGCACGCAGCTCATGGATTGGTCTAGAGTGGGTCTCAATAAAAAGTAATGAAGTAACGTCACTGATCGCCGAGTTGACGTGACTGTGCGTAGAAGGAGGTTTGTCGGGCGTACGAAAGATGCGCGACCTTGTTTGGAAGGTGAAAAAAAGTGGAAGCCCGTTGACTGGTCTTTTTAATTAAAGAGTGCATGTAGGTCAGTTCACTGAATGGAGCGTTTGAGAAAAGAGCGTGTTTGAAGGTCACTTCGTTTAAGGAAGGAGTGCGCTGCTCACACACAATGAAGTAAGAATTGTGAAACTTGCTTGCGCGTGTCCTGTGTATACTTGAGCGTTCGTCTCGTCTTTCTGTTTGAGCAGCAGGCTTTACGTTTTGAGCTGTGACAGTTCTTTGTCCATGATCGTACTCTATTCGTTCAATTCGTGCACGTTTTCTGCGTGCGGTTCACGATGCAAGTATCGAGCTGCTTGTCGTTCTACGCGTGGCATTGCGATTTTGTTGCTGTAGAACTTATTCATTCGCGGCAAAGCAATTCATAATAAACACTCAACCTCTGTGAAGACACGTCTTGCTTTCGTGTAAAACTGTTTCTTGAAAAAAGAAGCAGGCAAGTTTTTTTTTCTATAAAGGGTTTCCAGCAAGCTTTACAGCCTTCTAATTTTTTGGGAAGTTAAATACATAAGTTGTTTGCAGAACAGAACCTGAAATATAGTCATGGCCCAATAACAGGACAATTTCCCCTAAATACTCAGATGTGATTTTGGAGGGAAATTGGCATCATCAAATAACGCCATTGCAGTGGTCAAAAACGCAACAGACTTCACATTTGCCTACATTCACTGCAAGGCATGTAGACACTCAGTACAAAATTTTAAAAATTATTAACATCGTCGCAATCAGACGCAAAAGAAAGTGTTGTTGATAAAAATTATAATTCGGCGCATTATTCTTTTATAAATTCGCAAACAATCTGGCTAGTTTTGGTGTCTATCGTATGCAAAATTGCGTATCATGTCCGGAGAGAGAGATAAGAGGAACGGCAAAGAGGTGAACCAGACGCACGTTCTGTTTGCTACCTGAACTGGGGAATGGTTGGGGGCTGAAAAGAAAAAAAAACAGACGAAAGGCAGAGAAGAAAACATAATAATGAACCTGACTAGCACACTCGTCATGTCCAATATTATTCGAAATATCAGCATACGACATCAATAGAGTTTTGAGTGCAGGCGCGATTGCTCATCCACTGCGCCGTGCCGAGAATGAAAGGCCTGACTTTAAATGTGCATATTGCTTTGGGCTCAGTAGGAGTGAGTGTTAGCGGCAAGAAAGTGCGACAACAGAAGACTGTTCTCTTGAACTCGGCGAGAATTCAAGCATATTTTTATTACAAAACATTATAAACAGGAAATTCATATTGACTTAAAATGGAGATGCACAAGAAATGACGTATTTGACATGACACAACACATATACACATAAATCACCGCATAAAAGCAACCCGTACAAGGTGCGTTTGTCGAGAGCCTCTCGACTGATGGAGCCATTTGTCCCTGATTAGACTTCACTGGTTCGAATTTTGTTCGATTGATATTCAACATCACCTACATAAATGCAAACATTCCTACTCATACGAATTAGAATCACCCAACAATATAAAAGAGGCACTCAAATCGCAGGCATAGTCGATATAATGAAGGCTTATTGAATAAATTATTCTCAATTTTAAGAACTTGACACTCACTGCCTGATATTCAAGAAAACTCAAAAGCTCCCATACACTGGAGCACATTCATTCACCACGGCACGTTTAGAAAAGGCATTGCAAGGCTCTGCATCACTACTCTTCCTCTTTTGCGAAAGTGTTGATGCGTCGGTAGCGTTCAGCAAGATGAAGCAAATAAGCCAAACATGTGCGCTGTTTGCTTTTCTGCTAGGCACTTGTGCTTCGATGTGAAGTTTTGATTACTGCAAACGTTTTTTTTTCTTCACATTTGCTTTACATGTCCTCACTTTACAATATATTTCTTTCGAATAAATTTGGAGTTGCGATTCTGCGCGTTTTCCTGTGTGCTTGTGCCTTCTTCATCAGTGCTTTCTTGCGCTTCTTTAACGATGTGCTTCTTGTGCTTCACAAGATCGCGTTGCATCAGCCACGGTAGCACGCACAAAGGGTGTCTGCGCAATTGGCTTGTTAGGTATATATTTCCCACAGGGAACGCAATATTCTTTCGTTTCCCTCGTCAGGTTGCTCTGGTGAGCGGCTATAAGCTCGAGCCGAACCTGAGCTCTTTGTGTTGAATGAGAAGCGCCCCGCCCCCCCATTGTATCAGGCTGAGCCAGAGTGTGGTAGCAACCAACATAATGTGCCACTAGTGTCTTCCAGGAGCATTTCAGTTCCCTGAATAGCTAAGAATGCTATGGAAGCAGTTTATGCGCAAGTTCTGTCTTATTTTTGAGTAGATTTATAAAAAATTGTGCAGAAAGAACGCTGTTAACAATGTTTAAAACCGTGATAGGTGAGTTCGTCTGTGTTCGACTTTCAAATATATTAGAAAATCTGCTAGCAGAAAAACTTTGTCGTTATAAGAATGCTTGATCTTTTTTTTTTGCACACAGAGAGTGCATGCCCTTAGGTGTGTCTGCCAGAAGTGCTCCCAATATATATTTATTATAATAAAACACTGACCTGTATTGACGAGACTCGACTGTGTTCGCTGCTCGGAGCTTCGTGATAAGCACCCACATAATCTCGGCGAGGAAAAACATGTTCGTCTGTAAATAATTAAAATAACACAGAAAAGGATAATGCGTTGCTTGATAGCGCAATGTAATTCTATTCCACAAAAACAACAAAAATGAAGTGAGGGTAAAATCTGCCGTCTTTCTTCCGTGCGAAGCGTAAAGACTCATTGATTAAAGACGCTCAGCCCTTCAATAAAGAAAACTAAATTTGCATTTGTCTCCACTTTAGCTGCTGAGAAAATATAGAATGAAGCTGCCGCCACGAAACACTTCCAAAACTTATGTCAAAGTGTTTTCACTGATGGAGTTTTTTGTAACGTCGGAAATTTTTTTAACGTTCTCATGAGCGAACAATTTTCACAGGGTATCTTTATTGACCTATTTCACGACTCTTAATAAACGACTTTTATTCGACTGGGGGACATCAATTTGTTACAGGGCACGTTACAACATGGTGTCATTATGAAAATACACTTGTTATTGTCCAGTTACTAAGGGGACATCTAAATAGCGACATCAGATATAATGAAACATTAACAACAACTATATGCCGACACAGAATTCACTCTATGCCAGTAATAACACTTATCACCTATGTAACTATTTTTGCTGAGCCCGTCTCTTATGCGATGTCTTCATTTAGTTGTCGTGTATTGACGTGCTGAGTCTGTTAGATAAAAATATTAGGAAGCCAGCAATCGCCAGGATGCATTACCAAAAGAACGCCAATCACTGGAACGATGAAGATGCAGTCATACAGATCTCTCATCTGCCACACGCACCTGAAAAGACCGGGAAAAAAGAAAACCGGATAGAATTCAAATGGTAAACTTTGTACTATAGTGGTAGATTATAAATATTTCTGTTTGCTACGAATTACCTGGGGATTTTCACTTTAGTAAATTAATAATTTTAACCGACTGAAGGGGCATGCAGTTTATGGGACGTTGTGAATTCAGATATATCTCACATTTTCTATGGTAAGTCTAAGCAGTCAGAGCCAAAAAAATTACGGCATCTTATAATGATTTATGGAGAGAGCGCACTAGCGCAATTCTTCCTTTGAAGCTCTACACAGATGCAGTTGCCGCAGCTATGATTTGTTTCATGATGCCTTCACCGTTTGTTTTATATTTGGAAGAAAATTGTTGTTCACGTTTAGAACAAATATTATATTTTATCTTATACGCACTTGACGAACATTACGAAGAATATTTCGAGCTGATGGGCACCTATGTGATTTGTTTGATTTCCAAAATTTATAGTGCAGTTGTTTCTTTTAAATGAAAAAAAAACTAAGCGAATGTTAAGCTTTAAAGTGTAAACATAGCTTCATACCTCCAGGCTCTTACTTTTGATCACCATGAGACTAGAAAACTGTGTAGTCATTGCTTGGTTTAAATGCTGTTCACTCTTTCATAAATGCATGGTCACGCAACCAGAATTTCCCTTTTATGTGTCTCGTGAATGTTTCAAGCAGTCTACTCCTACGAATGAAGACCTGCCTCTTAAGTACGAAAGTCTTACAGGGAAGTATGAGTTAAAATATATGTGTAAAATATTTTATATAAAATATAGTTACGCAATATATAGTAAGATTCAAGACTATTGTAGCTATATGCGTTTTCATAACATGCTTATCATAAACTACTCATTTATTAACCAATACATGAGCGAGAGATATTGTTGCAAAGTCAGAACAAAAGATGTAACGAACAAATACGTAGATATAGCTGCCGGTTGGCAGTGGATTCTTCGCACTAAAAACTTTTTGTTCTTTGCCTTTTTGTCCTTTAGCAAAAAAAAAGTTACGTGTCCTAATGCACTTGTCTATCTGGCAGTATGCACACGGCATCAGCTTTCCCCTGAAAAGAAGCATCTTCCCGATGAGCAGCCTAAGCCACATAGTCAAGCGTATAAATGCGCATTTCCATGTATACATATTATCTGCTCTAAAAACAGTGAAGTTGGCTGCAGGAAAATTGAGGAAACAGGAAAGTTAAGTACAACGTCAGTACTGCTTATTAAGTCTAGAGATGAAATAGAAATATTATTGGGCTTTATGCGGAGATAGGCATTCCTTTTCTTTCGAGTACATACGAACAGCGTCGTGAAACCTTGTAGGGTATGCAGTATGCATTGAAAGCAATATTTTTTTTGCCTCCCCTTCTACTACCTCCATCTAATCTAGTATGATTGAATCGCTGAGTTGCTCATTTGCATCCTACCTTTGAAGTCCCAGTCTCCAAAGCCCCCCTTAAACGACACCATCAAGCTTCCATCTGAGTGCCACTTTTCTGCGTATCATAAAAGCCCTATCGGCTTTAACACCCTTTATTGGGTGTTGTTTTTGTATTTTGATGAACGTATCCTCGTGGAAATATAGGACCACTTTTCGTTAAAATATATGCATTGCTTTACGAATATTTCAAGTATGAAAGATACCCACAGCTTTCAGAGCAAGGGAAAGTGTGAGAAAAGTCAGTAAGTGAACAAATATGTCGTTGAAACCTTTCAATTCTACCATTTGCATTTATGGTGAGGCATCGAGAAAAACAGGGGAAAAAATGACTCATTATAGCAGCTATAAAACATAGATCTAGAACGATTTGAAATATTTTTTCCTGTAGCATTATTAGGGTGAAACATTAAGATGCCTCATCAACAACAAAATTTTACCGTTGGCGTCTGCATCGTAGGCGTCAACATGAGTGATGCAAAAAGTTATCATCAAATGATGACGACACAAATAATTCTCACTGCCGATGCCTCTTTAGCGGCATATTATGACGTCACTATGATGCTAAATAACTTTGCGTCATATGAATACCACATCATGTGACATGACGATTGACAAAAGGTTTGCGATCCCGAGGGCAGTGCCAAACTGTGTGATGCAGATAAATCCTGCAACGCTTCTGATCCTCAAGGCCGTGCTTTAGCTGGATAAAGCAATTGTAATAAATGGACTCAGAAAAAACAAGAAAATACTTTTCGCCTTCAATTAGTCATTAGCGAATGCAAACTGGATGCTATGAGTTTTTGTAAGTGTAATGGACAGTGCATACACGCTATCAGAGATGGTGAGATCACTGTGCTGCCTTGAACTGAGGTAGGATTTCGTCGTCGCCCAGATGGCGGTGATGATGGCTGGCAAACCTGAAAACCAATAGAAGAAAACACCCATGTCGTAAGGCAAGCTTCTTACACCCTCCTGGTGCTTCTACTGGTGTTGTGATAAAGTGACTAAATATGTTATTGAAAATCCAATATGTTTAAAGCTCGATATATTCAACACCAACACGTATTCACCACGTTATTTGTGCGCTGACATCTGCTATATCATACCAATATTAGATAATTGTTAGAAGAAAGTGGCACCGAGTAGTAAACATATCTTGGAAGCAGTTATTTTGTGCACAGGGGTACACGGTTTCACATTAAAAATACAGTATCCCCCACTAAAAGGAACCATGTGTAGATGCGAAGCAACAGGCCCTAAAGGTTACAAATGAGACAGCGTTGACGCATGCGCTCGTCGTGGCGTTCGCAAGAAAGAAACCTGGGGAAGTGCACTGATGGACCAGTGCTTCCTACTAGAGCATGCCAAACCCTGCTGATGGGCAATGTGAGCCAGCAGGCTCCCATTGAACAGCCATAAGTGTCCTATCAGAGTCTGCAGGCTTTCAGTCCGCGTTTAGTTACCATGCACGGTGCAAACTTTTGTCGTTCAAGAGCGCACCGGAAAAATCCCCCACTAGCACTTCCTTGGAGGTCAGGATCTTGTGCATCTATATATGGAGCGGTCGGTGAAAGGGTATCCAGCACGAGCCGCCAGTTTTCGCAATCAAGCTGCCTCTACACGAACTCTACATTTTGGGACCACTTTATGCCCTCTCGTACTTGAGTACCAAGTGTTCCAACTCGTTAAACACTTTTTTCAAACAAACACAATCTACGTGCCCTATGTCTACTGATATTTATTGACTGAGACGGCTTTCTGCTTTTCCATAGTAGACTACCAAGTACTCTGAATCGTTACAGCCTTTTAGGGGCGAAGCCCCTTGAACCCTTGGTCGCACGTCCTCGATGTATGTAGTAGTAGTAGGTAGCCATTTCTTGTTTAGTCCTTCGAATGTCCGCTAGATGGTGGTACTTGTATAGGGTGAATACATAATGAAAAGATGCGAGATGGCGCTAATCGGAGTGTTCACTAAATAGATGGACGGGTGGACGGACGGATGGGCGGACAGGCAGGCAGACAGACAGACAGAAGGACGCAGCCAGTGGGCGGACGATTCACGGCTTACCGAAAAAACCCTCCGAAGCTTCGCCTTACTCATCATCATTCACTCCGTGATTCCGCTGTGATTTTTTTAGGGGCGGAGCTTCTTAAAGCGGTGCCTAATCGTACCTCGTAGAAGTGCGTAACAGGTCTTACATTTTGACCTGCAAGGTGGTGCAGGTGGGAGATTGCTCCTGCGTGTTGTTCAACATTAAAAACTTCACAGCGTGCGCGTGAACTAAAAGCCGAATTCTCCTGTCTCTCATTCCCCATTAGTAGCCATTGGCATGTACATTAACCACTCTCTTACAAGAAAGGGTTGGTATGTTATACTCGCTGGGCGTAACTTCCTTGGTTGTAGAAAGGTTTAGTGAGCGTTGGCCCACAGTGACATCAGTGAACAAGTATATACGATGAATTTGAGGTGGTTAAAGGTGGGAAGTAGACACGAAGCGCAAGCCGTAAGAAAGTGTGCGTGTTCCACCTCTCGTTTAGTCCTTGGAATGTCCGCTGAATGGCGGTGCTTCCATATACGGAATATATGATGAAAAGATGCGAGATGGTGGTAGTTGCAGTGTTGACTAGATGGACGAAAGGACACACAGACAAATGCATGAACGGACGCACGGATGGCTGCACGGACGGATGGACGGATGGACGGACCCAGGGGCGGACGCATAGATGAACGCAGGGACGGGCGCGCGGATGGCCGTGCGGACGCGCGAACAGACGCACGGATGGTCACGCACACGGACGCATCGATGGACGGAAGCAAAAACGAATGCACAGACGGATGCTTCGCCCCACTCTCCATCATTCACACCGTGGATATGCTGCCATTTTTTTTTCCTTAACAAACTCTCGAGCAGCCGCTTCATCCATCGGCGTATCGAGGTGAAAGAGGGGGAGTACTGGGGAGAAGAAAAGGAGAAGGAAGAGGACGCGCATGCAGAAAGGTGCAGAAACGCCTCGGGGAGGAATGTAGAGAGGAGAAAGAACAGGAGCAAGCGTATGCCAACAGACGCTTCCTCCGTCGGCGTTGCGAGGAGAGAGACGGGGAGAGTCAGAGACAAGAGAGATGGGGAGCGGACGCGCATGCGCAATAAGAGTGCTCACGCCACACTCAAAGTTGAGCTGAACCCTAAAAAAAATTGACGGCAGATCCACGAGGTGAATGATGATGAGATTGGGCAAAGCTCCTGGAAGTAATACCGTGAAATTTTCTTCCGTTAATTCACCTGGCGATAACCGCGCTTCATCGCCGCTTCCCATTGTCGAACGTTTTCAAGATCTGCTGCGCGACGTTGACGTGCTGCCTCGGCCTCTCGTTCCCGTACAGCAGGATCTTGCCGACGCTGACGTGCCGCTGCAGCTTCTTGTTCACGTACGGCGGGATATTGCCGACGCTGCCTTGCTGATGTGGCTTCTTGTTCCCGTACAGCAGGATCTTGCCGACGCTGCCTTGCTGATGTGGCCTCTCGTTCCCGTACGGAAGGATCTTGCTGACGCTGACGTGCCGCTGCAGCTTTTTGTTCACGTACGGCGGGATCTTGCCGACACTGCATTGTTGATGTGGCTTCTTGTTTCTGTACAGCAGGAACTTGTCGGCGACATCACGCAGCTTCCCGGCACGCTTCGGCCTCGCTTGCTGTCACTTCAGAGTCCTGTCTGCAAGCGCGCGTCGCCGCTGCCCTACGCACCCGCCTTTCGGCATCCTTATCCATAAGAGCACACACCCACGGCAACGAGCATCGGCACCTACAAACCTGTATCAATATGGTGTTGATTATAAAACCATTGCTTTAGAAAACACCTGGCGTCTTTCGTTAAGCAGCTGGCGTCTTCTTTTTGTTTTGCTTTAGAAACATCTGGCGTCTTTCGTCTTGCTTTTAGAAAACATCTGGCGTCGTTTGTTGGTTTATTTCATCAATCAACGGCGTTTTGAACAAAACATTTTTATTGTTCAATCCCGCACAGGAGAAATCTCACCAGGCACCACCTTGGAGGTAAACAGTGGCTGCTAGTGGTAATGAGAGACAGCAGAAGTCGGCATTTAATACTTGTACTTCTACTAACGTTTCCTACTGGAACATGTCAATGGCTGATAATGGAGAATGAGAGACAGAAGAATTCGGCTTTGAGTTACCGCGCACGCTGCGAATTTTTATATTGTTCAACAACGCACAGGAGAAATCTCCCACCGGCACCACCTTGGAGGTCAAAGCGTAAGACTGGTCACACACTACGACTACGACTACTACTAATCGAGGGACGAACGGGTGCCGCTATAAGGAGCTTCGCCCCTAAAAAGAACACGGCAGGTAATGCTGTCTTTTTCTTCATAAAATGTGCAATGCTTGCCACCGTAGCCATTACCAGTGTAAGCGTGAATTTTATTTGCATTTTAAAGACGATAGTCTTTCTTGGGGACCTTCGACGCCGAAATTAATGTCTGTCGTTCTGTCTGTACATACGCTTGTTTATACCGCTGTACCTATCCTCCTAACGACACCAAACGATACTTCAAACGGCGCACCCCATCCTCAGTGCCCACCAATAATGCTCAAGTTTCACCGTTTATACTTGAGTGGTTGTCAATTAAAAAGCAATTATGTGCATATCTGAGGCACCATAACAACACCTCGATGTTTTGTTTGTGTGCATTTATACTAGAGAAGGCACGCACAAGTAACTTTAAGGAATGTGGCGTTTATCACGCTGCGCTGACAGTGCAAAGCGACGCTCAAAAAGGCAAGGGTTTCTGACGCCTTGCTACGATGACACGGTGGTGGCACCTGCCCATCGCTTTGCGTTCTACCATATCGCCTCCGAGACAGGCACACATCTTTCTCCGCGGACGCGCATGTCTTCCTTTGTTTTCGAAGATAACTGCCAAATGGAGCTCGTGTCTAACGTGCGTCAATGCGCTCGTTTGCCTACGCTACACGCTCGAGGCACTCTAACGCAGTGCCTCCAGAATACCATTCACCGATTCTCTTGTGCAGAACATCAAATAAACGTTTTGTTCACTCTCTCCGGACGCAAGACTTTCTACGACATTTGCAGTTAAACATGCAGATACGGGGCAAATTTTTATTGGGAAATTGAGAATATTTTAATCAGTTTTACGCGTAACTGTAAATATATTTCTGCTCGAAGTAATCACAGAAAAGTCAACACTTTGACATTGACGACCACAGAAATACAAATGCAAGCAAGATGATAATGCGTTTTGAAAAGAAGAGAAATGGCGTAAAACTGGAACGATTATTAGGGCTTATGTGTGCATTATAATTTTAAAAGCACATAAAAAATAGAGACATTAGGTAGTTTTCGAATAGGGGCCCCAAAGCCCTTTACGCATGGATACTTTGGGTCAAGCAAGAGCGATGATTTTTTTATTAGGGTCTGTGGTGCTTTGAACACAACACTTAATCAAATTCACTGTAGTCCTCGCAGACAGCTGTCACTTCGTTGGGCGCCGCCACAATTTTATGACTCAAAACTTTCAGGGCAGGCTTTGGGGCTCTCGCTAAATTCGAGAGTTAGCGTCCCCAACCAAAAACCCAAACGTGAGTTTTGTTTTTCGCAGGCACAATGGCCTTGGCGTTATTTCTTTGGGGCCCCAAACTATTAGGAACCTATTCAAAAACTTCTTATTGAAGAATAATGAGTCAGGTACTGGAAAGAGGTCTTCAGGCTAAACAAGCTCTCGTGCGAGAGTGCATCTCAACTGAAACAAGGAGATATTCATGGCAGGTGTTCCCTATAAAGGGTAAGAATATAGGGTTTTTCAACTTCGACTGATAAAAAGCAAATAGGATCATTATAGACGAGTTCAGTCATACATTATTATATTTTCTAGGGTATAAGTTGGTGAACGAGGCTGCCTTATTGTAGGGTGTCTTTACACACCATACGGCACGCCTGTGTTTCTTATGCACGTAACTTGTTTTCTTTTTCTTTTTTTAAACCTTGGTCGTCACAATACACTTGCCATGCGCGTCAGTGTTCTTCTTATACGACTACTTAAATCACAGAGTGCAAGTATTCGGGGAGACGTTCAGTGTTCTCAGAAGCATGCTAATAATGCTAGTTGTAATGATCAAATAACCATCTGGTATATTACAGCATCGGAAAATTTTAAAAGTGGAGGTATATTGAATATTTTTATTTACAATTGCCTCAACAAAAAAGATAATCTTTACTATTACTCATAAAACCAGCGCGGCTTAGCGATCAGGCAACCTTTGAAATAGATTTATCGTAGTCATAGGCCTACCATCAGATTTTCTCCTCTCAGAGGCCATCAAGAAACAGGCTTTTCTATGTTACACTACGTAATAATAACAGGAAGGAAAAATAATAAATACAACTTAGATATTTTCTTCAAGCAAAGTTTTTGACTACAGTCGCAGTTCTGAACGTTTGCTGGCATTTCATTATTACGAATTCGGTATTAGGCAAAAAATAATTTTAAGGGCCAAGATTCTAGAGCCGTGGGTCTGTACATGCATGTCTCTCTTGGTACGTGGCTGGTTCTATGACTAACTCAGCAGGTGCGGACGGACGGATGAATGGACGGACAGATGGACGAATGGACAGGCGAGTGGATGGACAGGCAGACAGGCAAACAGATAGAAACACGAAATATTTACGGTAAACTGTTAAAACCCTCCGAATTTCGGCCCTCCTCCTCATCATTCACTCCCTGTATACGCTGTGATTTTTGAATTCCTCATACCGGCAATAGAAAACTTCAGTGGTGGAGCTGATGTATGGACTAAATGAGAAATTGGCAGTGAATGGGGACTTAAAGATAAGTTTGTTGCTAAAAAAGCAAGAACGAAACTTCCGATATATGAAAAAGTGTTTATTTAGTTTCGACAACTCTGCATAGAGCTTATACTGCTTAGCTGTAAACCTTATTTAGGGCTTCAGGTGGTGCGAAATACGTCACAGTGAGAACAAAGTTGACGGTTTTCTCAAATACACAATTTTTTCGAAAATAATTGATGGTTGCGGTGATCGTGAAATATTTTCAGCGAAAATACCTCTTCCATAGAGAAAGAATGCATTACTCTTGTTGTTTCAGTATAAAATAAATATTGCTGGAGCAAAACAAAAACAAAACACTTTTGAGGCAATTTCTGGCGCTGAATATTGTAGAAAAATCGCAGCATATCCATGGAGTGAATGATGATGAGTGAGGCGAAGTGTCCATGCGTCCGTCCGTCTGCTTACCTGTCCTTTCATGCGTCCATCCGTGCTGCCGTCCGTCCGTCTGGCTGTCTGTTCATTTATCTGTCCGTCCATGCATCCGTACGTCCATCTAGTGAACTCTCCAAGCACCGCCAGCTCACATCTATTCATCATTTATTCATCATATACAAGTACCGCCATTCAGCGGACATTCTAAGGACCAAACCAGAGGTGACTACTGCCACTACAACACGGCACATTCAACCCACGGCGTAAGGAGCGTTCATTAAATCATTATTGTAGAGCTTGCCTATATTCATGTTAAATCTGTAACCCAAATATAACATTCACACAAAAACTAATAGTTCCAGTACGTGTTTTCGACGAACATCAGTTATGTGATATTCTGCGAAATCGTGCAGGTTTCCACAGGAATAAAACTTTTCCTACTCTGAGATTGTCACACATGTCCCGTTTATTAGGGAGGCGATCGCCGGGCTAATTCCAAAAGCCGAAGTATTGGCCCCCCGAACCGCACCACGAAAGCGTGGACAATTTAGAAGTGGTCCTTTTTGGCGCGCCAGCGGACGCCGGTTGTGGCCCAAAGAACAAGTCGGAGCCGAGAGTTGATAAACAAAACAAATATTATATTCTCAAAAATGGCAGATCGAAAAACAATACACCAATATGCTCCCTCCACAATAGCTGAGTACAATATGTCACCAATCAATCAACACACTACACAGTACAATTAGCCACACTCGAACAACGGGCACAGACAACAGTACACACTACAATGCAGTCGCATGCATTGAACAACCAAGACCCTTGAGACTAAAGAGATAGAAAACCTATTCAGTCCAAAGTCCTTGGAACAAAAGTCTGAATGATACTCTTCCGAGAATCACTCACTCAATGTCCAGCGTTGTTGTCGTTCCGTAGCTCTCGAAGTTTCTCTTCCAGGAAACCTCGCGTCCTCAAATGGCCACTCTCCAAGCTTCAAGCTTCTTCGCCGGAAATCCGTCGGCTTCCCACACGCAGCTGTTGCCCGCGTCTTCGCTCGATAGCGGTAAACCCACGCTCTTGCCTGTAGCTCGAGCCGTCCCTACGGACCAAAAACTTCGCCGACTACACGGCGGAATCTCTACGCACTCTGGCGCTCACTTCCGTCTCCTCCTGTTCTGTCACTACGGGCAGAACCTTCGCCGACTACACGGCGGAATTCCTACGCGCTCCGGCGCTAACTTTCCGTCTTCTCCTGATTTGTCGTCTCGGCCGCTCGATTAAATACATTCCGCGCCACCTTCCAGAAATTTCTCGTCATTTCGTCGGCGCGATGCGCAGCGAAGGCTGGGGAGAGGCACGAGACGGTTCGACTGCCCTCTCCGGAGGATGATTCACTCGGTCTGACCCCGCCTCCTTCGTTCTACAAAAATCGCGGCCTTGCTGGGCCGCCGATGTGGGGTGAGGAGGATCGTCTGCGAAGCCGTGCTTCTGCGGGGAGAGCGCGCGCCCGGGAGCCCTGGATGTTTGCTTTCTTTTAGATGCGGAGCATCTTATACTCGCGCCTTGTAGTGCGCCGTCCGCACCACTTCTCAAACATTCGACAGCTGACGCGCGCACATGCGCCGTCGCGCCGTCGCCCACTCTTCCACCATCTGTGCATCCCTTCCTCCTCTACACACCGCGCGCGCTTCACTCCTCCCCCATCTGTGCACCCTTCCTCCTCTACACACCGCGTTCGACATCTACAATTCTCCTGATTCTCCAGTGGACGCGCATGTGGCGTCGCGCTTCGAGAACATTCAACAGCTGACAGTGCATGCGCCGTCGTGCTGTATAATATACTCAAGGTCGGCGCTCGCTCGCTCAGTTGCCGCTCGTCGGTTGGTTTGTACGGCGCGTCGACGTCCAAGGTCGCGGTGAAATGAATTCCAACGAATCCACAAACACAATGGTCGACGTCCCCTCGACCAGCGTCGCCCTTTCGCATACGTGTGTACGTGTTCACTCATTTAACACCCCCTCCTACAACCACGTTAACCAATTTAGCCATTGACCCAACTAAGTCGCAATTTAACACCCCATTTCACAACCACGTTAACCAATTTAGCCATCGACCCAAGTAAGTCGCACTATAACACCCCGTTAACCAATTATATGGTCCGCATCCTCCTCAGTGTTCCCCCGAGAGAAGCTGCGGGCAATTTTTTTTTCTTTTTTACCTCGCGGCGTTTCTGCCGCCCGTTGTCGCAAGGATTTGGCGGCGCGCTCTTTTTTAGCGCTCGTTCTGTTACACTGCCCCCCACTTTAAGAATATTATCTCATAATATTCAAAACCACACAAACGAGCGCAAACAGTCACCACACATTCTCACAGACTGTAACACAATCCGTCGCTCATGACACTTCACATTCACAATATATCACTCAATACAATCGTACATTGTAGTTCAATTCCACAACACATGAAATATAGCCACAGGTACATGCCTACAACACTTCATCACACATTCTAAACAATACAAACGTACAAAGTTCTGCCTATACAACAATTATACAACACTATACATCACACCATCGCACAGAACACTGACTCGCTCGACATACACTTGAGACACAGGATAACAAGAATATTAACACAACATATGGCACTCAACACTACCAAACACATTCTGATTCGACCTCAGCACTTATCCTGAATACTTCGAACAGCACTTGCGCCCCTTTTTGCGGTGCTCGTTCGATCTCTTCTTGTGCTTCCACGTTCTTTTTCGGCGAGCCCTTTCCAACGACGATATCTGAGGCGTCGTCTCAGCCATCGTTGTCTCTTCCGACACCGTTAACGCGTCATTACATTCGACGGGTCCTGTCTGTTTATTTACCCGCTTGATAATGCCTCTACATTTTGCCCGGCTGGCCAACACCGTCTCCTTTACACTGTCTGTCGGTTGAGGTCGCACCGACGTAGGTCCGGTTGCTCGGCCCGTGAACTTATTCGACACGATCGTCTTCTCCTTCGCTGTCTCTTGCGCCGCAGCTTCACCTTGGGCTCTAGTGAGACCCGTCACGGGATGCTCCTCCCTTGTATCTCGCGGCCGCTGTGTTGGCGAGGGCTCTATCTTCGGGTCTTCTTCCAAACATTCTGGATCACTTGGCCCTCGCGCCCCGTCGATGTTTCCGATGACAAGGTCATACAGGGGGGTCGTCATGCATAAAGCAGTAACCTTCCCGCTGAAGTACGGGGTTTCAACCTCAATTTCTGCTTCGGGAAGCATCCGAACCGTACGGTCAATTAGGCAAACCGGTTTCGTTCTGCCTGTCAACTCACTTTCCCGTACCAAATCTCTCCTCACGATAACAGTGGAGCTGCCGGTATCTCGTAACACCGTAATCTTTTTGTCCGCAACTTTTCCAGGCAGCGCTGGCATTCATTTCGTAACACCGGTTGGCTGTTTTGACATTACAGCACCAACAATAGGAATTTTCTCCCCATTTTTCAATTCTACGAATCCGTCGGTGACGGCATTATTATCGGATTTCGGTGCTGCTTGAACACAGGATACCTGGTGAGTTTGACTCACTCCGTTCCGACAAGCATCTGCTTTGTGCCCAGTCTGACCACACTTAAAACATTTCACTACCGTAGGGCTCGTAAAGATCGTTCGACAGTTTTTCGCGCGATGACCCACTCGGTTACACAGAAAGCATCGCTGAATGCTCTCTGGTGCACGCTTCTTTTCCTCGGGAGCCGATTTCTTCGAATCCTCGGGACACTCCTTCTTGACTTTGGCCAAATTAGTGCCACCTTGCGCTTCCAAGAATTGATCAGCTAATTCAAGCATTCCTTCAAATGACTCAGCCTTCCTCTCTTTCAAATACAGCGACAGGCTCGGGTGGCAACTAGTAAGAAATTGTTCTCTAATTAGCAGCTCTCTAAGCTCATAGTACTCCTGCGCTGTCCCTGAAAGTTCAATCCATCTGTCGAAATAATGGCAAAGTCGGGCGGCATACTGCGTAGCCGTCTCCCCATCAGCTGGCTTTCCTGTCCTAAATCTGTCCCGGAATCCTTCCACGGTAAATCTAAATCGCTTCAGCAAAGCAGCTTTCACCTTTGCATAGTTGGCTGCATCGGTCGGCGTCAGCCTACCGTACACACTGAGCGCTTCACCACTCAAGCAAGTACTCAAAGCAGTTGCCCATTGATGTTCCGGCCAATTCTGGCTCTTCGCAATCGTCTCAAATCGGTGAAGGTACGCGTCAAGGTCGTCCTTCCTTTCATCAAACGCCACGAGCCACTTGCTTGGGTTCAAGCGGAAGCCATGATCCTCCCGTTCGCTGCTTTCGACTCTAGCTTGGACGGGAGTTTCGCTTCGCTGTTGCAAACGGAGCCGCTCGAGTTCAATTTCGTGCTGCCGATGCCGTTCCCTTTCAGCCATCTCCGCTTCTCTTTCTTCTTTCAGTTGTCGCTCCCTCGCTTCTCTTTCTTCTCTCGCCCTTTCGGCTGCCAGCTTCTCTCTCTTTAGCTCCAACTTCAATTGCTGCTCTCTTTCTTCCTTCGCTCTCTCAGCTGCCAACCTCTCTTTCTCCAACTCAGCTTCTTTTTCCGCTTTGGCTCTTTCGACCGCCAACCTCTCTTTTTCCAGCTCGGCTGCTTTTTCTTCTTTTTCCCTCTGGGTGACCCACTTCCGTAGTTCGGCGCCAGAAAGACCCATCTTTTCACCAAGAGCAACTAACTTTTCGAGATCCATGGTGTCTCGCAAATAAAACCTTGCCGCGTGCAAAAAGTATCCGCCTAGATCAGTCTATCGGAACACTCCCCTGCACTCGTTAACGAGAACACTGAACAACACAAAAAATCGGTCCGATAGCAGTATCAACAACTCGAGGCTCTTTCTCACTACTTTGGACACACTGTGCACCAAAAGGTCCTGTATCGCGGACGCCAGATTAATTGTCACACATGTCCCGTTTATTAGGGAGGCGATCGCCGGGCTAATTCCAAGGGCCGAAGTATTGGCCCCCCGAACCGCACCACGAAAGCGTGGACAATTTAGAAGTGGTCCTTTTTGGCGCGCCAGCGGACGCCGGTTGTGGCCCAAAGAACAAGTCGGAGCTGAGAGTTGATAAACAAAACAAATATTATATTCTCAAAAATGGCAGATCGAAAAACAATACACCAATATGCTCACTCCACAATAGCTGAGTACAGTATGTCACCAATCAATCAACACACTACACAGTACAATTAGCCACACTCGAACAACGGACACAGACAACAGTACACACTACAATGCAGTCGCATGCATTGAACAACCAAGACCCTTAAGACTAAAGAGATAGAAAACCTATTCAGTCCAAAGTCCTTGGAACAAAAGTCTGAATGATACTCTTCCGAGAATCACTCACTCAATGTCCAGCGTTGTTGTCGTTCCGTAGCTCTCGAAGTTTCTCTTCCAGGAAACCTCGCGTCCTGAAATGGCCACTCTCCAAGCTTCAAGCTTCTTCGCCGGAAATCCGTCGGCTTCCCACACGCAGCTGTTGCCCGCGTCTTCGCTCGATAGCGGTAAACCCACGCTCTTGCCTGTAGCTCGAGCCGTCCCTACGGACCAAAAACTTCGCCGACTACACGGCGGAATCTCTACGCACTCTGGCGCTCACTTCCGTCTCCTCGTGTTCTGTCACTACGGGCAGAACCTTCGCCGACTACACGGCGGAATTCCTACGCGCTCCGGCGCTAACTGTCCGTCTTCTCCTGATTTCTCGTCTCGGCCGCTCGATTAAATACATTCCGCGCCACCTTCCAGAAATTTCTCGTCATTTCGTCGGCGCGATGCGCAGCGAAGGCTGGGGAGAGGCACGAGACGGTTCGACTGCCCTCTCCGGAGGATGATTCACTCGGTCTGACCCCGCCTCCTTCGTTCTAGAAAAATCGCGGCCTTGCTGGGCCGCCGATGTGGGGTGAGGAGGATCGTCTGCGAAGCCGTGCTTCTGCGGGGAGAGCGCGCGCCCGGGAGCCCTGGATGTTTGCTTTCTTTTTTTTTTTACCTCGCGGCGTTTCTGCCGCCCGTTGTCGCAAGGATTTGGCGGCGCGCTCTTTTTTAGCGCTCGTTCTGTGACAGAGATATCCTAGCATTTCATTGTTTTTAATGCTAGAAATTGGCACAACTTTTGCACATGCATTTGAGATAGCGGGCAGTAGGGCTCAAACATTAGGCGTGAAATGGTCTTTCTGTTTTTGTGATCAAGCGAACTCTTAGGTGTTTTTATTTTTGGCGCATTATCTTACCAGAGTGTTTTGTTTATTCATGAGCTTATTCATCATCTCGGCCTTAATAAAATACATGTGTTCAGACGTTTTAAACTTGCGAAGAACTACTCACCAAGACATCAGCTCAGACTCAGGTGACTTGGTCCTTCTGCTAAGTGGAAAGAAGCGGTGCTTCCCCCTTGATTCGTGACGTCAGTATAAGCGTATGTTCAACGTTTTTTTTTTCAAGTATCAACGTTTTTTTTTCTCCTTCTCATTTTCTACAGTATGTCCACCCACGCTGTGCAAGTGGACCTACCTCTGGTGTGAATACATTCTGAAGTGCCATTCTTCCGCCTGCTTTCTTCAACGTATGTCATAAACTGGCATTATTAATTCTCCAAACTAACCACTGTGGGCATGAACGAAACGTGCCCTACTTTCCACACTACCTCAATATTCCGAATATTTTCCGAGGAACTGTAGTCATCATATTCATTGCATTGTTGAATTTTACTTCTTGTATAATATCTCAAAAACGCGCAAAACCTAAGCAAGAGTGACCACATAGGTATAAACACTTACCCCAACCGATGAACGCGTAGACGTGTATCCGCACAACTTCAACGGAGAACGTCTTCACGACTAGGATGTACAGGTAGAGGCCCTCGACGAACATCCAAAAGAAATTGGTCCCCATCAAGTACGTGAGAACAATGTACAGACCGCAAGCTGCCTGCGTTTCGGCCAGTGAAAAAGTTTGTTCACACACACTCGCTTTCTTCATTGAACAATGATAGTGAGAGTTTCACCGCAAGATTGAAGCAATGAGTATAATATCTACAAATTGGAACATAATAAGAAGTAAGGCTTTGAGCTTACAATTTAGGCACCTAACCTGTTCCTAACAATATAAGGAAGAGAATACGGCTGCTGCAGTGAGCGATACGGCCTTCACACTGTTTGTCGCTTCAACGCCGTCCGAGTGTGGAGAACATAGCGTGAACAGAAGTGTAGGCGTTTGCCGATCACATTCGAGATTTGGCGCACGTGACCACGTCCGTTCGATCAAAGATAGACATTTTGGTGGGAGTCACGCCAAAACCTGCTGCGAAAAGAAACGTGTTCCTTGGATTATCCCCCCCTGTGGCTGCAAACTTCGTATGGCCTGACCAAAAATTCGCCTGCTTTTTAGAGCCCTTAGAGCTACTAATTTTGTAACCGCAGTATTCAGCGTAAATTTTTGAATGCTCCACTACATCGTTGGCGCAAGAACTTCAAATTCCATTATCTTTATGCGCATCGCATGTGGAATGGTTTTACAAAACAGAACACAAAGCTTCCAGTGTTAGCAACTCTAACTGTCGCGCATATGCCGGCGTGAAGAATGGTTACCAGTGCTCGACTTCGTGTACACATGATCTTTAAATGTAGTTTTGAATTACCTTTGGATGTTCCCACAAAGAAGTTCTTATTCCCAACAAAGTGTTGCTGAAAAGGCAGCATGCCGATCCACATAATTACAAAAGCACGCAGATAACCACAATCAAAGAGTGCATTCAAGACACGTAGGTAAATATGTTACTATTAGAAAAGGAAGCAAGAATGTTGATTAAGTCTGATTCTATCACCACGAACGACCGGGCTTGATTACTTTAGCAACTTACTCTTTGGAAATTTGGCAAAGGCACCGACTGCAGCGTAGCGGTGATGATCCAGGTTATAGAAATGAGAAAGTACGTAACCATAAGATTCACGTGTATTGTGTTTCTGAGGCAGCTGAGGTCCCTGGAGGAAAAAAAGGTTTACTATCTGTAAATGGAAACGTATAGGTAATCGAAGCACTATACAAAAAAACATTGCTTGTTGTAAATAATTGAAGGCTTTCTAAAACGACATCACCAACTCCACATCATCTTTTGTGATAACTACAAAATCAAATATTCTGTAAAGGGAATCATATACCATGCCTTTTCGGGCAAAATGTTTTAACCCATAAGGGTGTTAGAAACTCCGCACTAGACTGGATCTTTATTATCATTAATACATTGCATTGTAAATAGAACGCTAAAATGAAGCTATTCTGTTGGAACCAGCACTACAGCACTTCCTTGCCCATACCACAACAATCATTTGTTCAAAACGTGCCACGAAAACAAGAAAAGTAATGATTAGAATGCAATTTCGCTGAAAAGTAATTTTGAAGTTTCATCGATACACTAGTTTTGACACGCGGGTACTAGAGAACAGTACAACACAACACAAGCGGCATCCACACTGTCCACTTCTGTTTTCTTGGGCATGCGTCTGCGCTGACATAACCTGTACCTATGCTCTATGTCTAAATAAGCACGGCCTGGCATCCTGACATTCTTAAATGCTAACATGGTGGAACCAGAAGCGTGCCTGAAATCATTGAAAGCACCATATTTGGAGTTTCTGTTTTTGACAAGATGGTATTAGGAAACAATCGTACAGGAAACAACTGCAACTGCGTGCTTCAGCTTACTTAGAAAAACACGTTATATTTGCAATATTCAAAAAATAGTATTTTAGTCTTTACACACTGATCCTTCAGAGAACCTTATCTAAGCTCATCCTGTGAAACAAAATTTAGAAATTTGCCATGGCTTTCGGGGTATAAAAGAAACGACTGGAACGTGGTTCAGTGAAATGGTCACTCTGCATGAACAAACAAGGTAATAAAGTGCAACTATTTTATGAACAGTTTCAGCATGCTAACAGTGAGAAAAAAAGCCTCCATTCAATGGCTATGAGTGTGCACTAAATTCTTTGTAGAACGATGCTTACTTGAAGTAAAAGAATATCCACAATGCTAGGGTAAGTGCGCAGAGTGACAGGCCGTAGCCGATGTAGTATAGTAACGTCTCGTCGACCTGAAAGAGAAAAAAAAACAGACTAGTAAAAATGATTGTGCATGCGTATACGACCAATATATGTGTCCTGCAGGAGAATCGCCAAACGCAGCTCTACCTGTTTCACTCAATCAAGCGTAGAGCTGTCCTTGAACGCAGTTGGTGTCATTAGCCACCTCTATAGATTCAAATATTCAAGGTCACCGACGAATTTCATATATAACAACAATACCAGCGTTTCAGCTAATGCTGTACAGAGTAATTGAGTTGCTCATGAAGCGTACGATTGTGATTTCAAAAACGCTATATCGTATTGTACGTAACAGATATCGCGTCGCTACCGGCAGTGTGCGCTCCAACCTCTAACCTTCTCAAGCGGAAAAAAGTGTTACAAAAGAATCGTACCGGAAGCTTTAGGCTTTCTGGAACTGGCCACGTGTGAGCGCTTTCGCCTAAACTACTCGTCGAATTCATTAGCGAGGCATATTTCAACCAGTGCCTAGGTCGAGGTTTTAGTTCACAGTGTGCAGCAGCTAAACCAACGAATGTTTGTTTTACAACTTTGTTCAGTCATCACGGCTGCGTGCTGCAAAAAAGGAGAGAGATTTGCAACCCCTTAAAAATCGTCGTTCAACAATTTTTTTTCTTTGTAGAAGAGTTTAGTCTCAGGAAAATATTAGGCTGAAAGGAGCTCATCAGCTAGCTTTTACGGCGACGGTTGACTATGCTGATCAGCGTTATTCTTCCACGTTTTTTTATCATCTGTTCGTGAAAAAAAGAATTCTGGTTTTGCTATATAGCTGTTCAATATTTTCTTTTTATTGTTGTCGTTCGGTTTAGTCGATTTCATGTCCTTTACTTGAAAGCTTTGACTGATGAACCGTCCTAACTGTTTCTGTGACGGTAATCTTATAAGCCGTCAAAACAAAAAGGCTGTCATGTTTGTGAACCATGCTCTCTAAGAAATGTCGCTCCAAGAGAAAAAAGAAAACATCAGATAAATATGGGCTGTCAAAGGCGAGCTCACTTGCGTGTCAGCCGTGGCTCCTTCCAAAATGGGCCGACAGTTGGAATAGTCGGAACGTGCCGCCCACGATCCGTTTTGCCAACACTGGCGCGTGACGTTTTCTGTAATTCGAAACAGAATGCATGCCCAAATATACGAGACGACACGACAATAACAACAAAAGCGATACCAACAACAACGACGAAGACAGCTAGAGTTTCGAAGTCTGCACAGATATGGCGTCACTTTCAGGGGCGTCGAATATCATTCGAACTTGACACGGCATGCTTATAGATTTAGGGGAAGTGCGACGCGGCGGCAAAAGCAAGTGTAGGCAACGCGAGGCGTTATTTTGCGTGTGTAATGAGAAGTCCCAAGCCTTAAGCTTCCAAGCGCATAGCTGAGGCACATCCAAAAGTGTTATTTGAAAGACACACCGTTTGCATATTTGCGTATGCCAAGATCTCATGTCTAAAAACTGGTTTTCGAGACTCAAAATATTCTGTGACAAGCACCCATCATATATCAACATTTTTCGAGCCATATTTTTTTTTTCGGAACTGAAATGTCATTGCCAAGTGCTTCCGAGAGTGTACACTATGAAAACTTGTAATTTAAAATTTTTTTCTTAATATGACTTTCACTGCTAGCACTTAATGTTAGGCTAAGGTACAATAACTATACGCTAGAAGTCTTTAGTGTTAGGTTGTGAAAAGCCAGTAGACTATGTTGTGGTATTTTGCTTTGATAGGGTTGCATGTGTGTCGTTGGCATGTGCTTGTGGTTATACGAAGCTTCATGTTCCTTGACTCGCGCTGCTAATGCAAAGGGTAGCTTTTGTTTTTTCTTGTACCTGCGACAACAGTGGGCACTTATTCTGAAAAAAAAATCCTGCAGAGATTCTGCAGGTCTTTGGCAAACGTTCCGCACGCATGTTTCTTGTGGCGACAAAGGTTTGGGCGACATTTAACAGAACGAGTGTATCAAATGTTTAGAGGATGTGACAGGGGTGACAAAGAGTCTCACTTGTTTTCATGCATTCGACATCTCGGGTGAATCACGATCTGTGGAATGCAGCTGGATTTGGTTTTCCTGCTCGCGTCATAGGTTCACCTTCGTCCACATGTGTTTGTATTTGGGGCGGTGTGTGCTTTTTGTTGATGTGTTTTTTTTAACGTTTGTCGACTGAAACGACGTAATGTGTGGCAATGTAATGTGGTATGCTCAATTTTGTAACCGCTTAGACAAGATCTGAAAAACACGTTTTAAAAATTCTACAGATATGCTCATAGCTTTTTGTCAGATTTCAAATTGCGATGACTCATAAGAATGCAGCACATGGCATATTTCGTTCACGTAGGGGCTACGTCCGATGGTGAAGAAGTGTTCAGTGCGAGTTAAGTACGCACCATAGTTACTGCTTTTCAAAACCAAATTTATTCAGAAGCGAATCGCCCATGACATTCCAGGTAAAGTCATGATGCAACCGTACAAAAATCACAAATTATTCACATAGTAACGCAGTATATTCAGCTTCTAATAGCACGGTACATATTACAAGGAAACACAAAGCAAACGTAAAGAAATCAGCACCTACTGTTCTTAACGTCTGCATTTCTTACGCTACAACACTTCTGAGCAGCATTTTTGCTGTAGATCTGATGCTCACCAAGCTACCTTTAAAGCGACTATCACTATTAAGTTCAAGTACTTAACGCTTTGTCTTAACGAAATCATGCAGCCTAAACAAAATAGTGTATCAGCTCCTTCCAATGACGAGAAGCGACGAAAGTGGTGAAAGTGGATGTAGGCTTTCCCCACAGGAGCGAAGGAAAAGAACGGCTGAACCACAATCGACACCAGCAGGGAACGTGAGACTTGGCTTCATGTGCCACTGCCAGACGCCGACTTCATTATTTTTTTTTTCGTTTGCGCGTCGCCAAAACGAAGGTACTACAGCCCCTCCCCCCTCCTTCGTGTAGACTAGCGTAGACTGGAAGTCATAAAGTTACATGTTTTTTGTAGTCAAACAGGAGGTCAGGCGTAGATGTTGCTGGTCTTCAGGTTGGCTGGCTTAAGTAAGTCCAAGGTGACAGTTTTTTCATGGCTATTCTGAAGAGTAGCAGTTTCTTTAGTGTGGTTAAAAACGCCAAACTGTTCGTCGAGGGCTGGTGTTAAAGGAGGTTTGACTGCGTCGTGGCGTGCGAAATTGTTGATGTTGCCAGATCAGGATGAACAAACATCTTCTTGTTCTTCGAAGGTTGAACTTGAATGGGCCGGAGGTATTGAGTGCAGTCAAGGAGGGGGTGTAGGAATTTTTGTGGCTGGGCTGGTAGCTGCGTTGATATGAAGTATCTAGGGAGCCGCAGAGAACCTTTATACACCAGTTCTGCTGCTGAGCACTGTATATACGTCCGTATGACATCTCGTAGACATAGATGCATCAGCAGCAAGGCATCACCCCAGTTGGCTCCACTGAGGCGGGTGGCCAGGGTGGTCTTCAGTTGTTGATGAAGGCGCTCCACCGTGCTGTTGCCGCTGGAATGATACATTGTAATATGGCGATATGTGGCTTCCGAAGATGCTATGAAGGCAAGTAAACGGCGTAAACTCAAATTGACGTCCATGGCCTGTTGTTATGGTGCGAGCACAGCTAAAAGGAGGTAACAGCGTTAAAATAAAAGCGCGGGAAACAGTCTTGACAATTATATCTTGATAGGAACAGCTTCTCACCAGCGTGTGAAACTATTGACCATAATGCGTTGATAACGGTATCGCTGAGACACTTGCAGAGGGACCACATGGTCGAAATGACGGCCGGGTGGATGAAAAGTTTGAGAAGGCGTCTTATTATGACAGGAGAGCTTTGTCAACTGAAAGAGCAGGCACATCCCGCGCTGGAAAGCACATCGCCGAGATGGCGATGTTTACTGGTCACGTGCTTGGATGATTTGTGCGAAAAACATATGCCAGTGGGCTAATACCATGTAAATCATAGCATTGGTGACATCTATGTTATGGTAATCATGTTATGACTAGTCAATTATGCGTGTCATACAGTCATGTAATGTCATACCGAATTTGGCTTTGATACCATCAAGAAAACGGCCAGGAGAGCTAAATGTCGTAGGCGGCTAGGTTGATATATACGCTAAAATTTACCGAATTTCACTAGGAAATGCTTTGCATTTAAAAGAGAACGCGAATGATCACTAGTTCTGAATGAAACCGGTGATGTACTGGGATATCAGAATAGAGTGTCGTCACTCCTACATTATTTATACAGCATCACGCGCAGTGCGAACAACCTAATGCTGTTGCGCTTGACTTACATACGTACGAAGCGTGTATAACTTGATACACACGAAATCTAATAAGGCACGTACAGCTCTAACACTACAACATATACCACAGCGGGTCAACATAACTCTCTATGAACGCTAGTCACGCCCAAGATTATGCTACACACGAACACTAAAACAGTTGCGTTGAAAAGAAGGTATATATGCGAACACGTTTGCGAAATTGCACCCGACAACCTCAAGTTCCCTTATTCATCACATTGCCATCACCCTTCAAATTATACTCCATTATTACTTAAACAGAAAGCCAGTAACTGCCTAGCGCGTTAAGCCGCTGTGGTATAACAGTTGTGTGTGTAGTCGACAGTTGATCCAAATGACATGGCTGTTCGCCAGACGCGGCAGTCACACTTCAATTGATTAAATACATATGCTAGACGCTCGTGAACTTAGTTTTACGTGTACATTAAAGAACATGTATGGTCAAAGCTCCCAAGTTCCTCAACTACGTTGTGTCTCAATGTCATATTGTTGCACTAGGACATACTACCTCCACATTATCCTAATTCTGTGCGCACTATACCTCTCGCTCGCGTTATTTGCGGCGGCGCGTAATTACCAAAACATGACTGGCTGACTTCGAATTACCTGGCATTGCAGACAATCCTTGCTGAGCGCAGCGAGGATAAGCCAACTTGACCAAATGCCGACATGAAGCATGCGAACGCTTTAAATATGCGCGATAAAGTCATATGGAAAACTGACAAATTATAATAGTGAAAATGGCAAGAACCGATATGTGAGAATAAATAGGGTTTTACTAAAAAGAATCACTTTCGTTTGTATGCAAAGGTGCGTCCAAATTCATCAGCCCGTGATAATATATCATAAGGGAAGTTTCTTCTAGGAAAAATATTCTGCATAATTTTCTGCATGACTACTCAAGCACAAGGCGAAAAAGTCGTTATGCTTTGTTATGCACTCGCTTAACACAACGTGAAGGCGAAATTCATCATCTTCACTTCCCTTTCAACCCACGTATTGAGCGTATACCTTGCCCGCCTTAGAAAGCTATCTGCGCACAATGGGTTATTGCATTGCCTCCACGTTTGGAGACAGTGCAAGCGCGCTTGACCTTATCTGGTTTTTTGTTGCCTCCGTGATAGGAGCACCTTTCACCAAGGAACAACATCACGTGAAGACGCTGGCGTGCTCGTGAGGTCAGCTTATGGGACGTAATAGTGACGCGGAGGTGGCACGAAAAATTTCTGGCTATATCTTACGTAATTACAATTTTACCTGGTACGTCTTCACGCTAAGACGGCTTCTTTCGCGTGAATCCTATTGACGCCATCACTAACGAACCTTTTTCGTGTTTTATGAAGCATCGGAGGTTTTCGCCTTAAACATTTACTTAAACATTCGATTCGCTTCAATGAATCAAACGCCAGAGCATCGTGTGAAGGAAGATTGCCATAAGTAACATTAAAATACCATGTTTTTAGGCTGTTCGTTTTGAACACTGAAAATAAAGACATATGGTATCTTCTAATGGCCATCACAAGTGGCTAAATAGGAAACTATGAATAGGCCATCTTAAGGCCCACTACAGTAGACAGCCCCACGGGGACAGAATCGGAGACAAGTCGAGGCAGTGCGTTACCTTGTCAAACAAGATGGCGGCCTTCTGAAAAATTTGGATTGCTCAGATCTCGCCGGTGCGGCCGACATGCGCATAAGTACGTACTGCCTTACGCGCTTAACGTAATACACGCCCCGAATTTTCTTGATATGAACATAACGGGGTCTAAAAAACAGTGATTTCTTTCATTGTGTTTTTTTAGTTTTTTTTAGTGCACGTAATGTATGTTCATATCGCATGGTCACTATCGAGACACGATCCCCTAATGTGATAATCGGGGCTTTATGTAGTTGTCTAAGCTGTAAGATTAGACTACATCTACGATGCTGCCCCAAATTAGGGCACAGCTTTGTTTATAGAATACTTTGGAGTACAGCAGTTTTTTGGAAAAAAAACTACACAGATATTACTTCAGCCCTAACATTAGCTGTATTAAAACGTTTAAGCTTTGTTCCGGAAGACAGCCGCAATGAATACCCTGCAGGAAAGGGGACGGAAAAAATTTACTGATTTTACTTCGGCTGCATTGGAAACAGAATAGATTATTGAAACAATTTGACATGTGAGAACATCAAAAAAGCCGAAGCGTTATATTATCGCCCCTGTGCATGGCTTTACGAGAAAAAAATTTATAAGGCAATCTGTCTCCGTGATTGCATGCACATATGAAGAGAGTCCTAATTTAATCATTGTTACCCTTGAGTGATGGATCTGCTTGCTGGAAATCAACCAGTTGGAATGATTAAAATATGGCACACAAGGAAGCGTGGCGCTATTGCACGCCAAAATTACCTCGATTGATCTAGAAAAAAACATGGAAAGTCACTTGCCTCTTGCCCGCCTAAACTTTTATTAAATGCCCGAGGAGCAGGTTCAATGTGGCCTATGTATTGTGCAATGTCAGCGCACGTTGAAGAACACCATATGACCGAAAATATTGGAGCCGTCTACTGGGGCGAGCCTGGTAATCATATGAGTATTTTGTAGCCTAAAACAACACATAATGTTAAACAAAGCGCGGCTAACCAGACGACGATGATGAAAAGGACGAACACAGGTGCTGACTTAGAACTAGTTTATAACAGCAAAAGCTATATATGGCTACAAGAAATGAAGACCCATTCTGTCGAGAAACATTCAGTGGAAAACCATTCGGTGGAGAACCATCGGTGGAGACGAGCGGTATCCATTGGCTGTGTTTCGAGGTACGTCGTCCTCAGCCTCGTACCCAAGTACGCGTGCCATCGGCTGCGTTGTGAGTGACGTCATCCACCCGTCTCAACTATGGCGGCGAGCACGCGTGCATCAAATTCAACTGATAACTTCCACATTGGTAAGTCCCGGACAACTCTAGAGAAGAGCGCCGACTATGGTAACATGAAAAAGCTTGCATTCGCTGATTCTATGGTGCAGCCTAGCCATGAAAACAGGCTTGGGTGTACGAGTGCCAGCAGCAACTGCGTACCGATGATCCGGTGGCCTTCCAGGTCACCCTAAATAGCAAGCGGGAATTCTAGCGCCGTGGCGGGCTGATCCTGCAAGCCATGCCGCTCAGTAAGCTCGAGATATCAAACGTTTGCAACAACGCTGCGCCGAACAAGCCGAGTCACGGCTTGTTCGGCGCAGCGTGATGCAAACGGCGTCAACGTGATGATTCGCGTCAACGTGATGATTGCGGGAGGGCGTTCGGTGGAAGCTTCTCCAGCGGCCCTTTGGGTTCATCTGTGACGTCTCTGACTTCCTGTGTATCGAGAACACCTACTGCGAGTAACGCATTGCGAAACGCATTTAACCACTCATTACACTCTTTCACAATCGTCATTATGTGAGGCACAATGTGCAGCATGTGAAATAAATGATTTATTAAACCCAAGTCAAACGTGTGTCTCACCTCATTTATAAGTACTAGCATGTAACCAATATTTGCGAAAGGCTTCAGTGCAGCGCTGGTTTAACCTACCACTAAATACCATGGCAGGACATTTCAGCTTTCGCTGCTCAACCATTTATATGAAGTGCTTGGGCGGAGATTTTTTTTCACAAACACGTATACTATAAGGGCGGCAAAAAAAGAAAAAAAAACAGCACATAAAACAAAACTACCACAAAATTTATGACAACAAATAAGAAAAAATACACTAGCGATATATGTAGCCAAGCTATGAAATTTAGTGGCACATTCTCTCTTCGGATAGCTCAACACTCTTTTGGTGAGCGCTTTGGAAGCTGCCACAAAAGTTCGGACAAAATTCACTGGACTATCTACGAGGAGGTAGCAATAGACCACATAAATGAGCAATGCGCAAGCGTGGCAACAATATCCTTCACCCAGGAACATTTAAACTATCTTAACAGAGTACAGGAATATAACGGACAATGGCTAAGCTTGATATTTTGCTCAAACGCCCTGTGCTTTTCTTTTCTTGCTTAGCTTTCATCTTCGTTTCTTCTTTCATGCCGCTGTTTGTATAAACGTTTCTGAAAAAAAACCAATCTAGTTGTAAGTCAGCCGATTGTTATCATGCCGGAACAGAACAACAACAAAGGGACAAGAAGAAGACGAGTGCTAGTCTTCTTCTTGTCCCTTTGTCGTCGTTCTGTTCTCGCTCTATAACAATCGTCATGTCATACGAACTAGCCCGAACCACCACACTTGTAAGTCAGCCTGCTGTTTGCCCTCCTCATTGCCCTGGTCACAGTAGTTGCAATCTGATTCCCCACGCATTACAGATAGCCCGTATTTTCATCTTACTTGCAACGACTTACGAACAAGGTGTTGAACAGCAAAAACAATGCATATTTTGCATCAGCAATGTGGAGCAATAACCACTTGCTCAAAGCGAGAAGAATCGATTCCACAACGTGAATTTCAATATAATGTGAATATTGATGATGGCGCTAAGATTTGGCTGAAGCTGCATATGAAAGTACAAAGTGGACTTGCGTGTCAAAGTATTAACGGTGAACTGTAAGGAACTTTAAGATTGTGCAACTACTTTCATCTAACTGCAGTGATTCGTGCGCCTGCCCTGCATTAACATGAAAAATACAATTGACCTCACTGGACTTGATTGGCAGCGTGCGACCATAGAGGAAAGTTATTTAACTAACAACGCTGTCGAAAACCTTAAGCATTCAAGTGTTTTGTTACTTTTCAATTTCCGGCTCCTGTGAAGACTTTCCCACCAAGAATTGACTCTAAATATATAGGTTTATTGCAAGAATAGTGCACCGATATATTTTTTGAAAGCAATGTGCAGAATCAACAAAATAAGCTTCATCCCGTGAAAGAGAATTTCCAGTTGCTATAAAGCACTCCGCTAACAGCAGAGTTTACAGCATAAAGAGCTCCAGCTTCAGTTTCATCGGGCACAAAGACGAGAATGTTGTTGTTTCTTGGACAATGATAATTAGCAACTGAATATTTACCAGGAAAAGTTACTGTATCGTCGAGAAAACTTATACGCAGCTGTCATCACCACTCAATGCTTGAAAAACCCGTATATGCATTGACGTGAAGCCAAACTGCGCACTCAATAAAGCAATAGGGAGGGTCACTGAGGCATCGCGAAACTTACACGCACACAGAGGCCCCGTACTTGCTTCTTTTCGCAATACCACTCTTCCTTCGTGCGAAGAAAACTCACGACTACATAAAAGAGGTTTGGGTCTCTCCGTTCGGCTCCAATCTAAACGAGTGTGCATTCTTCATGTTCCCGCAAAACCAGACAAGAGAGGTTGTTTCGCTTCCTTAACTCGCCAAGGGAGTAATGACACAGGCCGACGTCTATCGGCGAGCACTCATTCGAGGAAATTGCAACCGGAGCGACGTAACGAGGTCCCATGCTGTCTTCGGACTACTGGAGAGGCAACCCACCTGCCTTGCGTAACAATGAGATTGTATAGTTCGTACAAAGGGTATTTGTGAAACTTGCCTTCGCACTGCCGTAGCGGTGCTCCAAACCGTGACTGATACGGTAATTCAGAAACTGCCTTCCCATTGCCCTCAATTTTTTTAGCCTGTTCCAAGAAAATAACAGATAAAGCTTCTTACAAATGCCTTCTGCTAGTTTAATGAATTTGTTTTCGTTTTAGTGGCCATGTGACGTGGAGATTGGTGCTTGGCCGTCGCTGAGAAGACTCCGATTGCGCGTGCGTAAACGTAAACAATGTCCAAGCCTATATTAGGAATTTTGTAACAGGGTACGCAATGATAGCGCTGGAAGCATACAAACACTGTTTCCGCCCCTTAAAAGGGCTCTATAGGTCAATACAAATTAACCTAGCCTGCGAAAGATCAGTGTTTGAGAACGTCCTAAACCAACATCATCAGCAGCAGTGTTCTACCGCGCGAAAAACTGCGGCTAATGTCTCACGTGTACCGCAAATGGGACCTTTCGAAACGAGCCAAATGACGCAGAACGTCCTGGTTAAAATTCATCACTTCAAATTAATCAAGTTACAATAGAAAAAAAGGTCATCGAAGGGTGATAGTCTTCTGTCTGGATAGGGGGAGAATAAAACGTTTACTTGACGTTGTGTGTAAGAAGATCGTTGAGTATGGCACTGCGTCAAATATGGATGCCATCTTGCAGTAATTAGAAGAAACAGAGTTTTTTATAATGCGAAGTCATTGGTAGGTGCCAGCATTGTTTAGTTTTGGGTAGTTTTATGGAAGTGTAGGAAACACCTGCCTTATCCTTCGTTGAGGCGCGTAGTCAGAACAGCGTAATAAGCACTGTGGTCTTCAGAATTAGGTACATATGCATTATATAAATAAAGTAAGGCACCCAATATTACTCGCGTGTTAATGTTGCGTCCAAGTAAGCGTAATACTTTCTGTTCGTTGGCAACGTTCAGTGGTCAGAACGCAACCAGGAGATCAAGGTGGGTGGTTGCTAAGCAAGGAGTTCAACTTTTGTTGTCGTGGCTGAATCCAGCGACCGACAGAAATCGAGAGAGAGAAAGACACAAATAGGGAGGCCAAAATTTCTGCGTCAAAATTTCTTCAGGTAATCTCTCATAATCGTGTTTATAATCACCGCGTAAGCACTCCATAGAAATGGTTAACTAGCAAAATCTGAATTGTGTGTCCTCGGTGTTGAGCAGTGGGTTCAATCTCAGGTCATGGCCAAACTATACGGGTCGCAATACTCATGAAAAACCCCTTGCTACAGGCGTCAACGCCCGCTGACCATTGAAGCGCAACTAGGTGAGGAAAGTAAAATAACCAAAAACTGAAACTCTCTCTCTCTCTCTCTCTCTCTCTATATATATATATATATATATATATATATATAGAGAGAGAGAGAGAGAGAGAGAGTTTCAAGAGTCAAAATCAAAAGTGATGATGGGTCCGGGTAAGATTATCCGTAGGGAAGAAGACGCACGTACGAAGTGATTTTATTGACGTTTCGGCCGCGGGTCCGGCCTTCATCAGAATACAGTTTATGGCACAGTGCTGTTTATATACATGTGCATATCAATAAGATACAAATATGAAAACCGGCATGAAAGGCGATATATGGGCATATATATATGCAAGTCACACAATTTGAAGGGCACCTGATACACGAGTAAAAAGATATAGTTTCCATGCGCGAGCACGTGGCGAGCACGTTGTTTACAGATAAAAGATAAAACGCGTAAGAGATAAAGCACATAACATGAAGAGTAGTCCGACCGGTAATAGCAAGGGGAAAAAGAGGAAAAAATATTAAAATAATAAAAAAAATGACAAAGACGTTACAAAGCTATTACGTAATCAACCGATACAGACAATGTAGTGCGACTTGCCGAGCAAGGTTAAAAAAAGATGGACGGGGTGATACAGGTTACACAGATAGGCAACTAAGTTTTCCTACGTTTTCATTTAGACCAGATGCGACAGCGGCGAACTTATAGATGAGGAATGATTCACGGGCTTCTCTATCATAATTTGTGTGGAAACCAGATTCTAGTAATGTGACCTGTAGATTTTCAAAAGAGTGGTCAGAGAAGTGCACGTGTCTTGAAATGGGCAAGTGGGGCAAGGTGTTAGCATGAGATTCATAGTTGTTAAAACGCAGTCTAAAAGGCCTTTCTGTTTGACCAATGTGCTGTATTTCACATAGCACACATTCTATCACGTATATTACGTTCTTAGAAGCGCAGTCAAGATTCGTGTCTGCGACTCGTGTTTGCGAGCTGTCTTTGGGCCTCTGCTTTGTAATCAGACTTGTTCATTACGACAAAATATATATATATATATATATATATATATATATATATATATATATATATATATATATGTATATATATATATATATATATATATATATATATATATATATATATATATATATATATATATGGCAATACTTGTAGTTCAATATACGTCGAAGTTAAGAAAACATTTATTTACTCTACGATTTATCTGACACCTGACTAAATGCTTGAGCATCTTAATTTTTTGTCGAGTGCTATAAATGGGTGGAGGTATCCAGCCAATCTACTGTCAGAGTTCGGCGCATTACTTCGTTCGGCAATCTACTATTTATTCGGCGCATTGCCGGGTCAACGAGGCCTCGCTCACTGTTTCGTGTGTAAATTTCGTAGTTCAATAATTTGCTAATGTACTGTTTATTGGCGTTACATTACACAGCGGAACTAGCTCGCAGATTGAATAGATATCTACACCTGTGACCGCATTCACTGGTGCATGGCTGACTTGCCCTCACCTTTCGTAATGGTCCACACGGTGCGCTAAGCAACAAGACACTGTACTCAACGGTTGTCAAAGCGATATTCTCAAGGCTGCTGTGTCACTGCATTTGTTCCCACAATTGGGCAGCGTGAGTTCTCGAACTTTTATGCTATTGAACTTTTGAACATTTTGTCAGAATTTCAGGTCAGAAGTTTTCGGCGTATAATGCAAATACACCGTTTGGCTAATAAAAAAAAACTTAGGTTGTTCATTTTATAACAGCGCGTGAAACTCTGCAATTAAGAAAAAGTTCGCGCCGTGCAGCACAAATGCACGACGTCGCTAGCATTTCTGGTTGTGGCGCCATACTTTGTTTTCATTTTTTTTTTGTCAGCTGTCAGCTCTTCCTTGCAAACGTAGATGGCGACGGTCGCAACGAGCCGCGAAGTACTGGATACATGTGCTTGTATTAAAGTTACGCTACCAGTTTACATACTTCTTGCGCGATGCTACACCAAAGCCTTTTACAAATATTGGTTACATGTTCGTGCTCGTTAATGACGTTTCATACATGTTTGGCTTGAGTTTACCACAGCGTCTACTTCACAGGCCACACAATGTACCTTGCATGATCACAGGTCATGGAGAAGTGTACCGAGCGGTTAAATGGGTTTGACAATGTGTTGATGGCAGTGGTGGTTCTCGAACCAAAGGCGGTCACACACGTCGTAGCCGAAGCCAAGGTGTCGCTTGCACGCTCCCGCAATAATCTCGTTGCCGCTGTTGAGTCCACAACGCCACATGTTGCTGCGAAAATTTCACATCGCGAGCTTATTCGGCGGCCCGCTTTGCATAATCCGCCCGCCACGGTCGCATGCATTCGCGTTCGCGATTTAGTCCGATTTAGAAGGGTGCCGTATCATCAGTACGCACTTACTGCCGGTATTCGGCCTTCCGGGCCTGTTTTTGTGCCCGGATTGCAACATCGAACCAGCGATTGTGAGCTTTCTCACGTATTCGCTGTCGGCGCTCTTCTGTAGAGTTGTCGATGGCTTACCTATGTGGAAGCTCTCAGTAGAAAACAATCCACACGTGCTCGGCGATGATCATACAACATTTTATTTATGAAAAAAAAAGAAAGAAAGGAGCGGGAAAAATGTCAAAGTTGGTTCACCCATTTCAGGACACCAGTGGCCGGTGTGATCCAGGAGGCCCTTTTGGGCCTTCAGGTCAGGTTGGGCGAGGATGGCCTCCCAAGGCTCCCCCAGTAGCGTGAGTATCAGAGGCGCCTGAACCTCCATAGGCTTGTTCCAGCAGTCCCATCTGACGTGTTGCAACGTCGGTCCTGACTAGCACCACGGACATTGGTTTACATATGCATTGGGGTTTATGTGATGCCAGCTTTCCAAATGTGGATAGGTGTGATCCTAACTTTGTCTGAGCTGCGAGCTTCATCAACTTTAAGCGATTTGTGCGGTAGGGCATACCGCTATCTCGTCTACCGTTGATGCTCGAGTATATCGCATGCAGTGCAAGGTTCGTGCTGATTATCAGTGTCGTTGTTGACTCGGTTGCTCAAATCACGAGCGAAACTGTGCGCCAGTGCATTACCCAGGCTACCCTCATGGCCTGGGCCCCAAATTATAGCATGGTCCTGTATCAGCATGTCACCTAGTATTTTCAAGGCGACATTTGGTAGTGCCCCACAGAGAAACTTTCTGCAGGCTTCCTGGGAATCAGACAAAACTAATGCAAAGGCGTTCTCTGCTTCTTTAGTTCGAATAGCTAGCGCAATCGCTGCCACCTCCGCCGTCGCCGTACAGGATGTTTTAATTGACGCTGCGACAGTTTTAGCGGTATGCGGCATTGGTTGAACTGCTACTATAATGCAGCTCTCGTTTGATTTAGCGGCATCGGTGTATACGGCTTCGTGGCTTTTGCGAAACCGTTTTTGAATCTGATGAGCTCTAGCATGTCTTCTTGCCCCATGGTACAACTTACTCATGTTTCGTGGAATGGGGCAGATGATTATCTGTTGGCGTGTTTCCTAACTATGGTAGTATTGTTCTTCCGGCAGTATTGTGACTTAGTAGGGTATGCCAGGCGAGTGAGGGTTTCCCTGCCTACCTTTGTAAGGCATAGTCATTCCTTCTGCGAGAGAAGTGTTGCTACCGCAAGCTCTTCGAAAGTGTTGTATACACCAAGCACTTCCACTTTGTCATTGGGTGCATTAAGCGGTATACCGAAGGCAGCTTTGCATGTTCTGCGTATTATCAAGTCAATCTTTTCATTTTTGTTGGTGTGAGCTCCTGATATGGTAGTCCATATGTGACTCTACTAAAGATGAAGGCTTATACCAAGCGTAGAGTTTTTTCTTCGTTTAGCCCTTTGCCCTTTCTTGTTATACTGTGAATCATTCGAGCGATGTTTTTAATGTATAATTCAGCAGTTCGATTGTACAGATCGCTCTTTTGTTGCTTTGCAGCCATAGACTTAATTTTCTCATCGTTGTCTTTCCGGCAGCTTTTGATCTCCTATGCTTAGTTGTATGGCTGATTTGTTTCTATAATTTCGGCCATGAACGCGGTATAATTCTGATTTATCTGGTGCACATGCCATGCCTTTATCTCCAGCAAACGCCTCGACGGTGTTGATCGCTTCTTGTAAAGTTTGTTCCTTCTTTCCCAATGAGCCTTTGTTGACCCACAGAGGGATATCATCGGCATAGAGCGCAAATTGGAGGTGAGAGATTCGCTCCTTCTGCTTTGCTAGTCGATTCATCGCTATATTAAAGAGGAGTGGAGAAAGGACTGTGCCTTGCGGTTTGCCTCTATTTGGCGTTGAAATGTTTGGGAGCGTATGTTCTTCATGCCAATGATTGCTGTGTGATTCAGAAAAAATGATTTGATACAGCAAAACGGCTGAACACCAGAATTCAATGATTGAAGTTCTTCCAGTACAAGTCTAAGAGAGATTGAATCGAATGCCTGCCTCAAATCCTGTGCTGCGACTACGTTCTCGCCTCCAGTGGTTACATTCTGAATCACTTCATCTTTAATTCGCAGGAATATATTCTGCGTTGATAAATGCTGTGTGAATCTATACATGTTGTGGGACAGATAATTCTCTCATTCCATATATTCAAAAAGCCTGGTGTGCACAACCGTCTCAAAAAAAACTTGCCTAGTCATCATGTAAGCAATATGGGACGATGGTTGCGAAGTGTTTCATCCTTTCCAGGTTTTGGAATAAGAAATATGTTGGCCTAGTTCCATTGAATAGAGATTTATCCCCCTTCCCAGGCTTTTTCGTTAAAGCATTGGGTAGTTTTTCTATGTTGCTTATCGCTCATATTTCGCAACATCGCATTATTTATTCCGTCCTCTCCCGGAGCCGAATGCCTTTTACGCGACATTGCAGCCGCGAAGACCTCTTGCTCACTTTTCGGGGAGTCTAGGTCCTGATTTTATAAACCCTTATATTCTAGATTCTGTATAATTTCCCCACCGCTGCCAACGTATTTCTCCTGAAGGATTTGCAGAGAAGCTTCATCATCCCCTTTGGATTCTCCCGCTTAAGTTCACAATGTTCTAGTTGTAATAGTTTTCGTATTCATGGGGTCTAGCATACTTATCAGTGTTGCCCACGTTTTAGTTGTAGAGAGCGTTCCCCTCAGGGAATCACAGAAGGTGACCCAATCACTTGCCTGAAGCTCTAGGGCATATGCATTAGCTTTTACGGACAATTCTGCGATTCTTTCTTTCAGATGTCTATTCAATCTCTGCCTTTCCCACCTTTTGATGATGCTGCGCCAGCATTCCCACAAATGCATGAGGTGAGGGTCTAATGCTTGAGTTCTTTTATTTATTTTGATGTGCTTGGTAGGTAAGCTATACGCTTCCTCATATCATCCACCCAGTATAGCGTTTTTGGCGGCTGCTGTGTCACCGAATAATGCCTGTAGGTCTCCCAATTGGTTATTTTAGCGATCTCATACGACGTTTTTAGCTTCGGAGTTTAAGTAGACAAACTGATTATGAAGTGATCACTCCCGACATTTTCATCAAGATTTTTCCACGATCCGCTTTTAATATTGTACGTCAATGTTAGATCTAGATATATGTCCATGCAAACTCTATTGCCTAGTCTAGTGGCCGCCTGGGGCATGATCTCTAGTTGCAGCTCGTATCTCTCTACTGCTTGCAATAAATCTGCGCCTGTCCTGGTGTTTTCCCGGTATCTCCAACAAGTATGCGGAGCATTGAAGTCACCGGCGAAGACTAATCTGTCTTTATGTCCCTTGTGCCCAAAAGCCCACTCGGGCATCTCGAGAAAGCTGACGTCGCGCTGTCTTGGAGGGCTGTAAATATTAAGAATAAACGTTTTGGCTTTACCCCTTTAAGTGGTATGGAGCTCAAGCAGTTGGTGCTGTGTTGGGCACTCAGATTGATAATATTGACTGCTCGCAATAGCTTTATGCACCAATGTGGCGATCCTAGAGTATTTTAAATTTTGTATGGTGTAATCTCTTGGTTTCATTACGCCCTGGCCAAGTTCGTGCAAACATATCACGTGAGGTTGCGTAATTGCAGCGTGTATGTATGATTGCAGTGGTGCCGCTCGCTTGTGGAATGAGTGGCAGTTCCAATGCCATATTTCAACGGAGGCAGTGGTGCGAATTGTATTACTGGCCATGGCTAATCGCACTCTTGACATCTGTAAAGTCAGACGCTGCCCCATTTTTAATATTATTTGCCATGGGAGCATCCGGATCACTGAAAGCTCTTTTACGTGAGCTTTGCTGTTTGTTCATTTGTACATGCACATATGCCTTGTGGCTCTGAAGCTCTGCATACAATTGTTGCTGAAAGTTTTGTAGACCGTGCATCTGTTGCACCGATTGGCTCATCATTTTTCCAATACTTTCTACCGTGACGGGCTGAGTGGAGGGCTTATCTGCGTGATTGATTTTGACTACTGCGCCCATGAAGTTTTGTAATTGCATTCTGAGAGCTGCTACTTTCAATTTCAGTTCGGCCAACGACTGCTTTAAATATCGGTTTTCCGAAAGTATCCTCTGATACTCAGGGTGGGATGTTATTGGGGTCAATCGTCGCACCGTCGCCACCACCCTGCTCACCTGCTCCCGGCCACTCCATGCGCGTCCTGGTTGGGGTAGGGGATCGGGATTGAGGACACGAGGAAGGTTGCGACTTTGGGGCTCCCGATTTGTGATGATTCTTCCTTTTCTCCCGTGATCGTGCCTTTTGCCTTTTTCTTTCGGCTGCGTCCATCTGGTTACCAAGCTGTGTCCATTCTTCATTATCGTCAGTATCTTCCCATGCACCACATTGGGTTTGGCGGCGATGATAAGGCTCCCCTGGTTGCCTTTTTGTCTGTCGTCCGGTCTGGCAGCTTAGGATGCTACTGCCTTGCTGGCTGTTTGAAGAGCTGTTTGCATTCTTTGCTTCCCGTCAAGAGTCCCTCTCCACACGTGGAACATACAGGGTTGCAAAGGTGGTCCGGTTGAGGCTCTTTCATACCACAGTTGTCACAAACGGCGATGGTGGGCGTCGGGAAAACGTCTGCTCTGTGTCCCCTTTGCTTGCAGGCATAGCAGAATTCTATAGTATTTTCGAATGGGAAACAGGGGACCTCGCCGCCCATATCCTACACAAATTTTAGTGTTATGTGGCCAAAAAACGTTATCATCGCTGTCCTTGTCTCTCCAAAAATGTTGGCTTTCAGGATCACGACTCTTTGTGTCCGTATGCGTAGATTTGCTAGGATAGTTTCTGGGCTTGTGTTGTGAGTCAGACCCTTTTCGTGTGCCATCTCCCACTGCTGCGTAAGCATTGACAGCGTGCAATCTCCCGTTCAGATTGAGCCTTGTGATTTTTCTGGTGATATCAGCCACGTACTGGTTGGGAGTGGAGATGAGGAATATGTTCGATCCTGGCTTCAGCCGGAGCGAAAATTGACTGCCACTTATTGTACCCTGACACACGTTCACGACTGCTTCTGCAGTTTGTGATGCCGTTAGTTCTCTTACAGGTAGTGCTTGGAATGGTCTTACGATGATTTTGAAGTATTCCATGGGGAGTGGTGGTAGCTTCCGCTTCTGTGGCCTTTGCGACGTAGGTTGTGTGAAAGTGACTTGGTTGTAGAACTCAAGAAGCCACAGTCTCCCTCTGTTGTCGTGAGTTTCTTTCCCGCCTTCGCGAGACCTTTCTTGTGACGAACGGTAAGGACAGTCTGCCAACCTCCATCATCGTCGCGTACCTTGTCTCCAGATGTTCCGTCGGTCCCTTCGTTGTCTCGATGGGTGATGCCATCACCCACAACGCTGTTCTGTCATTCCATTTCAGCCTGGTGCAAGGCCGACGTGTAAGGCTCTGTCTTCTGGTCTGTCTTCGGACGTATTGTTTTTTTAAGCAGTGTCTTCGTCGCTTTCAACTGGGCATGAGACGCCGCAGGCGCTCTCGTAAGAGCCAACGACGTTTTCGCCATCGGACGCTACCGCGCTGTCAACTCTTGGTACGTTTCAGGCGTAGGCGTCTCACCGCCGCTGCGTTGCTCGCGCGATCATAGCGGGCATGTCGTCGACCAAAAATAAATGTGAAAAAGCTGCGCACTGGGAGAAGTTTGTCATCCACGGGTAGCCGTGATGTTCCTGAGCACAGAGTGACAACACACTCCAGGTAAGTCACAACATAATCACATAAAATTAGGAAAACTCGTGGGGCACATGCGAGCGGTGCTTCTCTCGTCGGCGCCACCTAGTGGTCCGTGCTCGCCGAGAAGGATGCAGCGGGATAGACGACGTCACTTACAACGCGCGTCAGCTTGGGTAAGACGCTGAGATGAATGATAATAGATATTGCTAGTGGCGCCGATGCCGAATGGTTTTTAGTTTCTCCTAGTCACATATATCTTTCGCTGTGAAAAGAACGTTCTGTGCAATACAACACCTAATAAAATGCTGATTGTCTGTTTTTGTCTGATTTATAGAAAAACAAAAAAACCCCTTGTTTCATCATGGCGAACGGCGCAGTCAATCAGAAGTTCTGTTTTAAGTGAACTGCTCTCCGCTTACACGATCGCGTCTCTGCGGTAGCTTCGGTATCGCACGCTGTTACAGTGCCTTCAGTGCCCGCGAGAATCACTCTGAAGGAAAGTTTGAGAAAATGACGGGTGCATGTGATATGGCCGGATGCCCACATGGGGTACGGCGCTTGAGCCACAGTAAATACACACAGACTACTGCCTACTGAGTGCGCATAAAATGAACACCTACTCTTGAAGTCGCAGAGTGTGTGCCTCTGCGCCGAAGTCATGATTTGATATCTCGTGGTCAGGTTCAGCGGCGACATTCATTGGGGCAAGCTTCAATGGCAGTTTTTGGTGCTGTGGATCCCGATATTTTCGCTTTGTTGCTACTATAGTGTCGATGCCCACGAATGAGACGGCCAACATTAGGCATAGCAACTGCAACGTCGGAAGGCCTGTTTTCAGGGTGGTGATTCGAAGTGTCCTGATGCACTGTGGACCAACGAGACGTGGTAGCGTTTCCTCTACACTAAAGTAGCACTCTGGGGCACTCAACAATAAACAGCGCTTTAGTTTTATGTGTCCCTCGAACGCTCGGATCCTGCGTTGCCGCTGGCAGCTACTTTGCGCCAAAAGGGTAACTTTAAGACCCCGTCTGGAGGAAAAATTTGAGGTTGACGCCACGGCTTTTTTTACTCCTTTGAAATGAAGTTTTAGTGGATTTATTTGTTACCCACGTTTTTTTATTATTTGCCGGTAAAGCAACAAGAAAGGCTGCAGAGCATCCACTGCTTTCAACCTTTTCTTACGTGTCAGCCGATCCGCGCGCATCAACTTGACCCTGAAGTGGGCTGGTGTGCAACAAGGCCCTCCCACGCAACGGGGCGCGCCTCAAAGACAGAGTATCCTAGTTGTTTGCATGCTAGGAACCACGTTACTAGGTCTCTCCTTGCGCTACCTGCGGCGTCGGCTTGTGATGCTGACAGCAAGACGCATATTATCGTTGAAACTCGACAAAAGGCAAAGATCCATACCAAAATGAAGCTGGTTTTTATTACTGTATACCTACAGAACCCCATCAGTGTGCAGCTTCAAGAAAAAAAAACTGCCTCAATGTTTGACACTAGTTTTTTTTTTTTTGCTGGAATGTACGAAAGTTACTGTTCCCGGAATGAATTTCATTCGACATAACATATTGGCTGCCGAATCGAAATTATGTTAATAAATATCGAATATATATATATACCATGCCACCTGGTGCAATATATAGTTTGTGGAACAAATTTCAAAAAATGCAAGGCTGTTCCTGTCACTGGAAACACTTATGTCAGGCTATTGACATCTTGAACAGCGTTGTATTAGGAGCCGTAACTTGTTATCACTATTTATGTTGATATACAATCTAACTAGGCAAGATCTTAAATATTGAAAACGCTATTATTAAAGTTTGCCGTATTCTTACGAACTGCCGTTCTCGATTACGACTAAGATTGTTTTATTTCTCTCTTTTTTCCTTCAGTGTGGTATCCTCGTGGAGCGTGTGAAATCGATCACTGCGACGGAGTTCCTTCGAAAGAATGCTGCTCATTTTATTTTTTACTATATACAGCCACACTGCTACCATGACATCCAGCGTTTTCCATCCTTCTTTTAACAGCGCATACGATTCTTCGCTGCTCATACTTTTTCTATAAAAAATAGCACCGTGATGTGTCTAAGGGCCTAATTATTTTATTACCACACTATATTTGCTGCTACGTTTATCACTTAATGTATATGTATTGCGTTTTGTGAAGCAAAATCATTGTTGGAAGTCTTTAGATTTTCAACTGCATGAAGCGAAGAATTGGAATCATTTTCCGTCTAGATAAAGTTGGGCTAATCATTGTTTTCGCGAAGCAGTAACCATAACTGGCCAGTAGCTGCAAGCGTTTAGGAATTTCCGTCGTTGTTCTTTTTACTCATTGTATTTCGTTACTTTGCGTTAAGGCTATTCTCCTCTGCAATCCATTGCGATTTCGGGTGCATAATTGAATCGATAAACAAAAGACCCTTTTTTACGACGCATTTCTGGCTCGAATACCAAACAAGAGGGAGAAGTTATGCTCTTATTTTTGTGCTCTTGAATGTACAAATTATCTTTATTGTATGATGAAAAAAACTGTAGTCATATTACTACTTTTGTTCTCTTTGCCTACAAATCTGTCAATATGGTTAAATGGTTTGGCTACTTTGGCCAGTTTCGGCTGAAATTTCAAATCTACACCACCGAGGAACGGCGAGTGCCCATGGAGACTGCGTGTATGGTACCTGCACCATTGCGAAAACGGTATTGCAGGGCCTTACGTATCACTATTTCAAAAAAAAAAAAAACTTTCTAATGACAGCCCGTGCAGTACCCGAACGTAAAATTGTGGTATGGGTGTCACGTAGATCACATGAATGTAATCGTGGGTACTTATTATTGAATCATTACGTGACAGCGTGACAAGAACGAAAAAGAAAAAAGCTAAGGCATACTACAAACAATGAGACAAAGAACGTGTGTGCATTAGATTTTTTCTCTCGTTCCTGCCTCGTTATCACATAATGCTCCAGTACCAACTAGCCCACTTCGCTGTATTAAAGACATTTATCTATATATCCTTGACCTATTTTACAAGTGTGGTTCATTGGACCATTAGTATGAACGCACTGTGGGTGCAGCGCAAGGAACAGACAAAACCCCACAAAGGAAGAACAAGGAAGACGAACATATCCTTGCTTGTGCTTTTTACTCTTCCAGTGTTTCATATGTTATCGTGCTGCGTCCACGTCTCCCATTGATACATGCCAATGGTACAGTTAACCGCAAATTTGTACAAAAAATTCCCTTTAACACTAACTCGTTAGCTATAAAAAGCCTTCAAAACGCTCAAAATCCTAAAGTATTACAACGCGAAAGGACAACACCAGCGAATCATCGCATTCCCAAGTCTCGAATTCATGCACTGCGGTAGTATTACTGAAAGAAATGAGAACAATAAAGACAGCGCACTTAATAGAACATTAAACGATATTAGCTTGAGTCAGCGGGCCTCCCTTGCTGCTGGCTTTCGCGTACGACGCGATAATTGCCGATCTCACTCAGCAATACATCACTGATGGTCCTGGGACATGTGGTCAAAAATGACACCGCGTTCTGCACGCACTGCTTTTCCCCGCACGCTGCATGGGCGGAATGTCGCCACCCTCCATCGACTGATCTGACGTTCAGGGACACGACCTCAATTGCGGCCCTGGCCGGGATTGCCGGCACCATCGATAAGAGAACGTGACAGTGTTGTTCGGGTGCATACATTTATACGGGTTCATAGGGTGTCCAAGAGAGGCAGTGATCTACAGTTATATCTACAATTGAATAAGTCTCGTGTTCCTTGCCAGTGGTAGGTTTGTGGTCTCAGCCTGTATTTCAATCGATTTTAGGTCATCCAGCTTGGTCAGTCTCTTACACAAATTAGGGCAGTGAATGCAAATATGACTGATTCGCAGAGCCGAGTAATGGCTTGCCACAATCACAGCGCAGGTATTAGTACTAAAAGAAGCCTCCACTGTTCTAGGAAACTTTTGATGAGATATGGTTGAATGCCAAACCGCTATGCAAAAATGCCTTTAGACACCAATTTGCGAATTGAATCGAAGTTTGCCCCACAATCAGGAAACAGGAAATAAACAAGCAGCGGAGAAGAAGCGCCATAAATTTCATGCAAAATTCTGTCCGTTTTTCACATGATGTATCAAATCGCAACCTTTGATTATCAAGCAAAATTATGTTGTATAGGCACAGGGAAGAGAAAAAGCCTGCTTTAGAAAGGCACACACAGGAAATACTTCACGCCCGGAAGTATTTTCTGACAGCTCAAAAGCCAAGAAATTGATAGTGCAGAAATGTTCAGCTGTGCGAGAAACAAGCTGTGGCTTCGTAACCAAAGTTCCCGGCTGCAGCGGCTGCATTTCCGATGGAGGCGGAAATGTCGTAGGCCCGTGTACTCAGATTTGGATGCACGTTAAAGAACCCCAGGTGGTCAAAATTTCTGGAGCCCTCTACTACGGCGTCTCTCATAATCATATGTTGGTCTTGGGACGTTAAACCCCACAAATCAATCAATTCGTAACAAAAGTGAACTGAAAACGTTAAAATTTGTTTAATATCAAAGTGTCGTTGAAAATACCACTGTAGCTGCACGTAATCGTAAAATTGCGTTTAACCTTTGCTATCAATTATAATAAATAAATGTGGCTAAACCATAATAAAAATAACCGGAAGCGTGTGTGTAAATTCGGGTGTCTGAAATATGTAAAAGGATATCACTCTTTTTCAACTGTTCTTCATTCACCCTAAGTTTTGCTACAAAGATTTTTATTCTAACGATGGTTTCCAGCAAAGCATTTCGAAAAGGGTATCAGACAGGGATACCGACCCGTTTGTTGATGTACGACGCCAAAAACAAAAAAAAGAACACTGAATAAGACATAAGCCACAAAAGACCATGCAAGGAGGGTTGCCTCGTCCAGTGTTTGCGGCGGCCTTTGACGGCAGAAGTTGCCGACGCCAGATTATCACGACAGGTTTATGGGACAACCGAGAACTAAGCAATCGCCCGTGCGTGCTGCGTTGCGTAATGAGCATTTGCGAGAGCGCGTCTTGTCTTAATTTTCAAAGAATTATTCAATTTTTCTAATAGCTTTGCTTTGGTACTACAAATTAAATACAAGATGGGTTTGTTAAACTTTCAATCTTGCATAATATGTTGCTGCATTGTAATCAAAATTTGATAAATTTTAAGGAATATGACGGTTTTGATAGAATGAAGCAAGACTTATTCATAGGATTTGGAGGCATTATTGTTAACTCTTTGTTCTGGCTGTGACAAGCTTCAGAACTATCTTCTTTCGGTTTATTTCACTATAATGAACAACAGTAAGACATATGTGACAATATTTGTAAGCACAATTGGTGGCACTGAATACATGTTTCGTGAATTCGTGTCTATTTGAGGTCAGCAAAATTATGCGCCGGTACTATCGGAAAATAGGCCACCAAGACACCGGAGGATATGACTCACTCGGCCTAATTGCAATAGGCCGGCCCCACAGATTTGCTCGATACAAGCGTGTTTACAAGCCATGTACTTACAAGTGAAGCGGCACGTCTTTGCCACGAGAAGTCGTGAACAAGCAAACAAAGCTAAACCGAGAGATATAGTGCGATGGTTATCTACCACATGTGCCTCGCTTTCGCGTTCATTTGTGCCAGACGCTATCCTTCAGAGTCGTATAAAGCTTCCAGGGTGATGAATGGCCTAATATCACCTTCTCCCCAAACTGTAGGCGCGGTGACAGTGTAATAGTACATATAATAGGTTGTCACTACGGACGCGGTTAATCTTTCCAGGAGATCAGAGGTATTACGTCGGTGCCCAAGCGTTCGCTTGCGAGGTGATTCCTCTAGCGCGTGGGCTTGGGAGCTGTTTCAACTGAACTTCGTTTACACAGAATTTACAGCAAGCACTCGATGCTTATAGGTAAATTCATCGGGCGATACCAGCAAACTACTACCGATTGTGTGCCGTAGAAATAGGGCATGCCTACTATCCACAACTCATCTGCTTAAAATAAATATGGCAGCACACAGGCGGCAGACACCAATGTATACGCCACACAGCGGGCAAGGTGACGCTTTTCACAAAAAGATTTAAGGAGCAAGGCTGCTTAGAGACATGGTCTCTCGGCCTGCTCCTGGGCTGCATGCAAGTCCAGCAACCTGCAGAAACTGAATAATTTTATTCACCCATTCGCCTGAAATAAATTCAAAAGGTATTTTGTTGCCTCCGGATGTAGCTGCAGGATGTCTAATAATATATGGTTAGAATCGCGTGGCTCAGCACAGTAGTTGAGTGGTTTTGGTGTTCAACTGCTGACCCGAAGGTTACAGTATTGAACCTTGACCACGGTGGCTGTGTTTTGTTGGAGGTGATTGCTAGGGATCCATATACTGTACGACGTCAATGCACGTTGAAAAACACAATGAAGTAAAAATTTCTTGAGCCTTCCACTATGGCGTCCACATTAATCATACTGTTGCTTTGAGATTTAAAACACTAACATGTTCATGTAGAGATTCTGGGTCACCTCTATGTTAAAAACTTCTGCAGTCATCTCTAGCTAAAAAACTTTGCGGTCATTCACTTTCAGAGGTACATTCGTCGTGTCTTTTAAAATTATATTGTTCACAGAAGTGTGACGAGAAAAAAACCAAAGACCATAGAAACTTGTCTCCACTAATTCTAAAATGAGATTACCGTAACAAGGCAGGCATCTTTTAAAGGCTAAAATAACAAGATTTTCTAAAATTTCAACCTATAAAAAGTGCGTTAACATTAAAGTTTCATGAATAGTAAACGTTAGTATTGTCGTATTCTTGGCTCATACAATGTTTAGCCTATAGCTGCTATCTGCAGTTTGAACAGAGCCAGAAAATGTTAGATATGCACAAAACAACGCTGGAGTAAAAGTCTACGCGCTAAAAGTTTACCTCACAGAAGAAACATTTGTCGGCTCACTTTTCTATTTTGTGTTATCAGGCTTGTATCAGTATTCCCTAATTTGCTACAGACTAACTTTTTTCTAAGGTATTTTATATAACACGTCCCTTTTTGCCTCTCCTTAATCACCCAGCAATGTCAGGACCGCACCATGCATGGCTGCGTGTTCTCTCACTCCAACATGTATGCATGTCAAAAGTGAGCTGTGCCAGCGCCAAAGCTGATACTTGAACACCGTCGTCATGCTGGCATTATTAGACTACCACACAGCGTGTTCCTCTTGCTGTCGTCATCGCCGTCCTCTCCAAGCAACACGAACCACCCATGCACTTCCACATATCCACCTTCTCTAAAAACAATATCACTTGGAAAAAAGCTTCATGGACTCCCCTCCACAAATGAATCACATCTCTCTTTCAATATTACGTATATTCGCGTTTAATAGCGCGAAAGAATTGGAGTATGCTTACCAGCCACAGGGTATACTAAAGAAGCTGATATTTGAGCAATGAAAATTGTGATATCTTTTAGCGTGCGTATATAACCAACTTATCTCAAAACTATGTGAATTCTGGCATATCTCTTACGTTACTGAAAAAAACTGCAAATGATGCCCGCATCTGGAATCGTTGCCGTGTGTTACGCTACAGCAACAGCTGTACTATTCAGGCTTGTGTATGAATGGGCACAACTCACGCGTGGTGTCGTAGTCAAGTCCGTTGAGCGACGCGAAGCAAGGCACCACCGCCAGAGATGAAGCTGTTGTCTGGGGCCAACACGTAAGACCATCCCACACCACGGGACAAGATGTGCCCAAATATTGGGTGTCACCTGTGTCAGATGGGAAAAATTCATATCAGAGAAGAAATTTGTCTAATTAAATTCTGGCACTAATATAAACATGAATGCAGAAAACACGTGAAAAAAGGACATGAGATTGGTTATGACAAAGAAAAGAAAACGATAGAACGAAAACAGAAGTGTGTAAAACACACCAACTTATTACAATCATTTTTACTTAAACAGCCATTAGAAATGTCCTGGCCAGAATTTTTCCTTGTTTCATTGCGGTAGCAAAGAATTAAAATTACAGGCATATTTTTGCCTTCGCCGGATCCGTCATATTCGGGGTAAAATTCAAGTCGATAACATCGCCGAGCACGTCTAACATTCTATTTACGTGTGAAACTACAAAAAACAGTCTATTTGACTGGCCAGGCACAGTGACGGGAGCACATAGAGTATGTTTTTGGGTGATTAGTCAAAGGCTGATCGTTGTAATCATCAAAACAATCATGACTACACCATCAGTAGGCCAAAAGCTTCTCGCATGCTCTTTCAATGAACCCAGTTGTGTGCTTGTTGCTGCGACGTTGTACTCGCGAACTTCGTAGTCGCATCTGCCCACCTAGCTTTCCGTTTCCCCCTCCAAGCTTACATTCTTTAGGATTGTGAGGAATAAGATACGTCAGTTACCTTTACTGACGAGCGGTTATCATGCCTAAGCGCTACATGGCCGGCCTATGTGTGTTTCTTTTTCTTAATTTAAGCTATCACGTTGTTATCTGCCGTTTGTTCCGTGACCCACTCGGCTATACCTTGGTACATGTGGCCTCATCACAAGGTTTTCTCTGAATCCAATAAAAGTAGAGAGCTTCTTGGCTTAGGCAAGCACCTTGTCGTCCCCTTAGTTGAGCGGTAAAATAAGCCACTAAAATTACTTTCTTAACACTGAAGTTTGTTATCATGTTTCTCATTGCACAATGGCCGAACCACCTGCAGCGTGATTGCCGGCGTTCTTCTTGCGTTTTATACTCCGGCGACACTCGACATTGCCTGTATCGGTGACGGTGGCCGAAACTTCTACCTGAGGATGTCCCAGACATTGGAAAGCCGGCATCGGCACCAGAGTCTGCTCGAGGTACAGAGAACCAATTAGCGTGCGGCCATCAGTCACTTCGGCCGACGTAATGGCTCGCCATTTCGGCAGCAGTCGTTACTGCGCTTTGCGTGGTCTTCAAGTTCTCAAGTCCACAAGTAGATGTGATGCTTGTATTTGACTTAGCTTTGCCCATAGAAGCTTCGAGATGAAAGCGCTCATGATCTTTTAAACTGTTACCGAGAACAATACTCATGCTCACTGTTCAGCTCAGCAGTAATAGCTTTATTGGACGTATACGTGGCCTCGAAGATGTGCGACAAGTGCTACTGCAAGCTCAAAAGTCATATATTATGAGTGTTCGGTAGGTTATTTCTAAACTCAGTAGGTGATTCTACAAGTAAAGTTAGAAGAGGGACCTGTCAGTTGCAGTGCCTCTCGTTATTTTCTCAAGCTACAAAACTGCTAAAGACATAAACGTTATACCTAAGTCAATGTAGTAACGAAGAGCAATACGACGAGTTTCTACCGTTTTACTTCTTGAAGGGTATGGCAGTACGAATTTGGAGAATGTGAAAAGCGCCAATTCCACTCGGGCACAGTCCATGATGGCCCAATGTTGCGACAAGAAGTTCCAGCCGGGGATGATTTCATGAAAGAATGACGACAGTGACGAAGAGGTCACCAGCGGCCTTCTTTCGAATTGAACCATTGCCCTTTCGTGCTGATCGTTTTGATCACATCGGCATAGGCCTATAGGCCCACTTCCTTGCAACTTCTCGGGTAACCGATAGGTCGCTTTGGGACACGATCACCTGACGCGATACGCCGAGACCACAGCGCTTCCGGCTACTACAGCGGGTGAAGTTGCATTCTTCATTTTGCGACAGTTCATTTTTTTTTGTCATGAGGCACCAAGGAAACTGCTCAGTGACAGCGGGTGCCGTGTTACTTTCTGTTGTAATACAAGGCCTTCTTGATGCATGCAACATCGTTCACCTCAAGTCTACTGCTTACCATACGCATACGAACCGCTTGACAAAAATGTTCAACCACAATCGGTGATACATTGACTATGTACGTCTCCTCAGATAATAGTAACTGGACATTGTTTACCGTTCGTAACGCAAGTGCACGACACTGCCATATAAGCTACCAATAGCTTTTCGTCATTATTTCTGTTATACGGATGAGAGCTCATGGACGCATTGCTTTTCGTACTAACCCGGCAATTTCGAGTGTACGACGGTGTCTGAAGCCGCCAAATACACAGAGGACTGTAGGCAGGTTGCACGTGTTATCTGCGTCAAATTAAACCGGAACAGTGACAAGCCTCCGTGATGGTATAGTGCACGCCGTGCACTACTGACCATGGACAGGCACGCCTTTATGGGCACAGTTGCCGAACAGGGAGCACACGCTTGTAAATCGTGATAACTAGATTGTGCACACTATACCATCCCGAAAGCTTCCCGGTTTTCGGGCTTCATTTGACGCTAATAGCCCACTTACAACCACACCAAAAGGTCACGAAAATATGTGGCATGATAGCCACACGTGTAACAACATCTTGCGACTGGTTCACTAGTTTGTTTGTTTGTCGGCACCACCACATAGCCATGGACTTTCAGCAGAGTTTTGTGCTCCTGCCACTAATTGACCGCACATTTTATGTCAACTACGCATTGGAACCTGTGACGCCGTCGCACAGGCCGAGATTTTGCGGTCGTGGCTCAGTGAATGTTGGCATACTGAAGCCATGTTATGACCCTGTGATCGTATACCTGCGAATTTGTCGCCTGGATGGCTCCTGTTCACTCCCGGGGCTCATTGCAGTGAGAAAGAGCATGACGTCAAGTTACAGAGGTTATTGCTGTGCGGGTGGTTTTCCGTGATGATACCTCGACTGTTCAAGGCGTCGCTGCCTCGTGATAAACCGCCGTCAGACATCAGGAATATTTCTTTTTCCATTATCGAAGGAAATTGCATACTGATTTGTGTTGTTTCCAGGTCCGCTCTCTCTGGTGCGGAGTTTTACTTATAATAGGCGGAATTGGGCTTCTTTCTTTTAGCGCTCCCCCTCCACTTAGAGAGTGCACATCTCAATGCTACCTCCCCCCCCCCCTCCCGCGTGCACGCCTATGGTTGAGCATTGAAGGCAAGCATACGCTGGGAGAATCAACAAGCAACATAAATCATGCGCTGGCGAAATGTCTGGAAACCAATGAAGTCTGGAATGACATTTTACAACGGAAGATGTGTATGGTTAGGTCAAACGAAGAACGCAGTTCGCTACATGTTCCGAAAACAGTCTTCACGGGCTGCGCCATCAGTTAAATCGTTCTCTACATCGCACCCAAGCACGCACGCTATTGGCAGCACCTTTAGTGATGCCTTTTTCTGCCATTAACAGAAGCACGGGTGCCATTAGGTGCGCCTCCAGTGACCTCATTCATCTCTTCGCAACCATACCAGAGAGCCCGAGTGCCGCAGCTTCAACTTAACTTACACATAAGCAACATAAGCATGGCTTGAGTTGTAGAAACACCTGAACAGCCAGCCGACCACTTTTAAAGAACAGCGCAGACAGCTGATAGAGAATTTATGTTACCCGGGCCGGTGTTCGCCGAGCCGGAAACAAGAATAGGCCCGGGCGGTGAAGTGCAAGCAGCAACTGCGCACCGAGGATGTGACAGCCTTCCGAGTTGAATGCAACCGACAACTGCGAGCCGGGGAAATTCCGTTGTAGGCAGCATAGAGCCAGTGTGGTGATGGCGGGAACGTGGTCACCGATGTCGACGTCACTTTCGGAGGGAGTTTCTCCAGTACAACACCTGTTTCGGCTGGGACGTCTTCAACAACTTGGGGTCGCTCGTTAAGCTTCGCTAGTGGTCAATATTTAATGATTGCTTGGCTGGTGATGTCTTTTATCATTTTAGAAATCTATTCAGGAATGGGGAATTTCATTGTGTTTCCGCTTCTTTTATAGTAAGTATTTGCTTGTTTGCTCGGTAGAATCTGGCAACACTGTTCTCATCCCATCGTGCGTGGATTGGCGAATGTTGACCTCAGCGCCTCTCTAGTGTTTGGTTGCCCCCAGTAGCGGCCTTCTTGATTTATTGATTGATTGATTGATATGTGGCGTTTAACGTCCAAAATACCGTATGATTATGAGAGACACCGTAGTGTGGGGCCCCGGAAATTTGGACCACCTGGGGTTCTTTAACGTGCACCCAAATCTGAGCCCATGAGCCTACAACATTTTCGCCTCCATCGGAAATGCAGCCGCCGAAGCCGGGGTTTGATACCGTGACCTGCGGGTCAGCAGCTGTGTACCTTCCTCTTGAGACAACGCTGAGAAACGAAACACCAGAAAACGCAGGCAAAAACGTTGCATGTGATTTGCCCTTAAATTTTGATATATGCCAGTGTTATTCCTTATTCTTTTTTTCTACATTTTGCATTCTTCAGGTCATAATCACTGAAAAAAAGGACATTTCACTGAAGTTCTTCTCCTTTTTTTTCCACTCCAGAAAGATTTGAGCTGCCAGTCATGGCTTCTTGTGCTGTATCCAGATTTTGGTGCAGCTGACAATTTGTGATGTCAAAGATTTTGCTACCTGGGGTGATTCTTGAGAAGGGACCGGGACTTATCATAAGCCTCTTTAGCTTGCTCTTACACATGCTGATGGTTTTCGCAAGAAGTGAGATTGATTCCGGCCTAGCTACTAAAACGTGACTCATAGGTCTGTATTCAAGAACACAACTTAAGTTGCGTGATAAGTTACACTTATGAAATTGTAAGGAAAGTATAGGTATGAAACTTCAAACGAAGTACGGTTAAACTTCAAACGAAGTATAGTATAGTTAAACTTCAAACGAAGACTTTACTTAAGGCCTACAGATGAACGTGTCACTTTCTGCATAAGTATGACTCCTGGAAACAAGGCCATATAAGTTTTCCCACTTGTTCTAAATAATGAACCACTAAATAAATACTGTAACTTTTACGGACACACGTCATAATTGTTCTAGTCTTTACAAAGTTACATTTTCTCAGAAACGAAATAAACTATTTTCGCTTTTGTCGATACTAACCTTTTAGCTGGCCACAACAAGCAGTCGCCACTCAGCAGCCTTTACTACAAGACGGATGTCCCAAATCACGACTAGCTTTTAGTCTATGAGTGTTTGTTACTGCGGGGAGATATCGCATGCAATACGAGCGGTTCTTTCGTCACGATACGTGCACCTCGCTCTCTGCGTTTCAGTGGTAGGTTATTTTTTCGAAATTCTATTTTCAGAGCACCCGTGTGCGTTCCCTTCTTAATAATTGTGGTGTTGTTATGTGGAATAAATCAATAATGAAAAAAAGTCGCAGCTTTGCCACAAAGGTGAAGCAATGAACGCAATAGCAACAAATTGGAAGGTCGCGCGCAGAATGGCAAGCAGGTCGAAACGTACCCAGTATTTCTCACGCACAAAGAACCCACAAAACGTACTTTCAGGTACAGATTAACGTGCATAAGCGTCTCAGTTGTTACTTCTCTGTGTCTGAAAAGCGCGCCGTTTTCACAAACGGAGGCTGTGCAACGATTGCAGTGACCTTTGTACACCCGGTAACTACAACAGAATTGTGCCGACGAAACCCAAAGGCTAGCCAAGACGTACGATTTTCCCTGTTGCAAGGCAAGGGTGCGCGATCGTGCGCACACCCCCTTTTCTCTACGCGGGCCAAATTACGCGGAAAAGATGAGAGCCGACGCGCGCTCACTGCGTCATTTTGCTGATAATGCTGAAAACACGATAATCCCCCCCTCCCGACCCCAACAGCGATAAGTGGTAAATATCAATAGCTTGCCGTTTGAACTACTGAGCCGCCGAGGTATACGCCTCGCATTCACGACGCAGAGATCCCAAGTTCGACTCCACGCGCCGGAGTACTTTTAGGGGCGAAGCTCCTAATAGCGGCACCCGTTTGTCCCTCGTAGCCGTTGTAGTAGTGTGTAACAAGTATAACATTTTGACCTCCAAGGTGGTGCCGGTGAGAGATTTCTTCTGTGCGTTGTTGAACAATAAAAGATAGTGCTCAATGTACATGTCAATGGCTGATAATGGAGAATGAGAGACAGGAGCATTCGGCTTTTAGTTAACGCGTACGCTGCAATCCCCATTAGCAGCCATTGGCATGTACATTGAGCACTATCTGACAAAAAAGGGTTGCTATGTTATACTCACTGGTTGTAACCTTCTTAGTTTTAGAAAGGTATAGCGAGCGTTGAGCCGCAGTGCCATGAATACAGTAAACTAGTATATGCCATGAACTCGAGTTGGTTAAAGGTGGGAAGCAGATACGAAGTGCAAGCCATAAGGAAGAAAAAGCCGAATTCTCCTGTCTCTAATTTCCCATTAGCAGCCACTGGCATGTACATTGAGCACTATTTGACAGGAAAAGGTTGGTACGTTATACTCTCTAGGCGTAACCTCCTTGGTTTTAGAAAGGTTTAGCGAGCATTGAGCCGCAGCGCCATGAAACAGTAAACTAGTATATGCCTTGAACTCGAGGTGGTTAAAGGTGGGAAGTAGACCCGAAGCGCAAGCCGTAAGAAAGTGTGCGTGTGCCACCTCTCGTTTAGTCCTTGGAATGTCCACTGGATGGCTGTGCTTCTATATGGGGAATATATGATGAAAGGTACGAGATGATGGTACTTGGAGTGTTGAATAGGTGGGCGAACGGACACACAGACAAATGCATGGATCAACGCATGAACGGACGCAGGGGCGCATGCATGGACGAACGCAGGGACGGACGCACGAACAGATGCATGCACGGACGGGAGGATAGACGCATGGACGGTCACACAAACAGACGCATGGACGGTCACACAAACAGACGCATGGACGGACGGAACCAAGAACGAATGGACGGACGAATGCTTCGCCCCACTATTCATCATTCACTCCGTCAATATGCTGCCAACTTTGTTTTGGGATTTTTTTCTTTCTTGCGCTTTCATATATATATATATATATATATATATATATATATATATATATATATATATATATATATACGTATACATATACGGTGCATGACACCGTATAAAAAAATGAAATCTAGCCGAGAGTATCGATATAATTGCTATTGCACTAAAAGCTATAGCTCAGCGTCTTTCACACGTTTCGTTACACCGTTTATTTAGGCGTCACACAGCTATTCTGCAGATGCAAGCTGCCAATAAATGTGGGTGAGTGCCCCCGGCTTCCATGAGCTCCACGAACGCGCTCTGCCAGCCGTTTCTAACGAAAGCCTGCAGCTGCCGAAGTGGTGTTGACGGCTGATTGAAACCGTTCAATGAAGCACTTCCTTGGAAAAGTGGTATTGTTATAGGAATCGCGTGTAGTTCTGGGTGTAACAGTGGTAATGTAACGATATACTTGAACTTTTGTAATATATATTACACACGGCTGGCAAAACTGTGGAAGTTGGTGACACTACTTTAGTGGTCGGCTAAATTGCTTCAGAAAACAAAACAGTGCAAGTAGCTCTTAAAGTAGCCAATAGCTGTACTTTACTCTACGGCACTTGAGTACCGATTTAGGTTTTCCTTAGGAAGAACTTTTGGTTTGCGAAACGCACAAAGTGCTGATCAGTTACTTGAGTCATAAGGTAAATATAAGTTTGATTCATTCGAAATTCCACCCAATCACTACATAACCAGCCCATCCGTGCGCTTTGACCGTATTCATCATAATGAAACAGTTAGACGACCAATCAGTCATCTGAACGTTCATCAGTACTCATTAATCCCTCATGCTCTTTCATTATGGAACAAGTTATCTCAGAAAGTCGTTAATGCGGACACGACACAATCGTTCACCCATCTCGTCAATGACCTAACACTTGATTTTAATATGCAGTATATTATGTTCCTCATTAGTGCTGAGATTTTTGTATTTCGGTATGAATGCCATTATTGCTATGTATTATTTATATTTTTCCTGATGTTGAGAATTTCCTTATTTTTGTACCTAGTATTGTAATTTCTTATATTTTTATATTCTGTTTTGTCACTGACATTTGTTACCCACTCCTGCTTGGGCCCGAACATGGCCTGCAGTTTTTGTAAATAAATAAATAAATTAACACGGGCCATATACTTCTCTTGGTTTTCGCACGTACAACTCCAGAATGAATTTGCATTTTTTGTTTAATTGTAGGTGGTATGCGCACATAGAAGAATATCTGAGGGACATTCATGCAACATTAACTTCTGCTAAAGTTCGTTTACACTGGTCTGATCGCAATTGCACCAAAGAACGATGGTCATATAAACTACAAAGCTAACTACAAATAACAATGAATAGTAATTGTCGTGAAATAATTTTCGATGCTTGCTCTATTGAGCTCGATGGGTGGCACAATTACGGCTTCCAGAAGTTTTCAGTCGTTTCTCAATATTGTATCCTATGTCATCTAACCAAGTATAGTATTAAAAATGTTGGGACAAAATTACTCACTTTGCGAAATATCGGTGAGTGCTGACATATAGCACAGAATTTCGGCAGACATGGAAACGTTGTGAGTCGCGGCCGCAATTGTGGATTGCACAGAGATGGAAGGGCCTGCGCTCGCATATGTCTCTGCCAAGTCACCAACTTGGCTCGAGTTGGCGGTTGTGAAATCATCTTCACGAAGCTTCAGGTCGCGGAATTCGTGGAGTGCCATCAACTGAGAAAGAAAAAAAAGGAAGGTGCTCACACATATCACCCTTGCTTAGTGAGTGGTTATGCAACAAGTACTTATCTGTCAACTATCCCAGCACACTCTTGGTGCTTTATCTAAAATTAGAGGTTCATATTAATTAGTTGCAACAAGTACAAGCAAAAATATCTAATGTGAGCTGACAGCCTAGATGTTGCAACAATATCATGCAAAATGCTCTTGTCTTCATGAAATGAACGCTTTTACAATAAAATTAGGCTGAGTAACATAATAAAACCAGGCAATGCATCGAAGCAAAGTGTAGGTGACGTTATTTATGGCCTCTACCTCCATTCAATAATTAGCATTTATAATATAAAATTATTTTGTATATCCTATTTACTACAATACATTCAGAAGCCCACAAATGTAGTCACTAGCACTTATTCGTCCTTCAATGTCTGTTGGAATTCATTATAGTTGTTACCAAGAAAAAAAGATTCAAACATTAAACTTGCTTCATTCAGACGGTTTATCAAAGCCAGAATCAGAGTTCTTCAAGATGCAAAGTCACCCACAAACAATAAGTATGGCGAGACATCTGTGCTGCGTAATCAAGTTGAGGGTCCTTCAACATAGCTGTATATTACCGATGTCGAAAGCCGTTCTTTTTCAACGCAGAACTTCTTTGAGCACCTACTTTTGCATTCCTCACTACAAACATAAAGATAGTCCAATAGAGGTTGAAGGCCTTGTAATCAAAGTTTTGGAAATCATCGTAACTGTGACAAGTTATACATTTTCCTGTGGAGCCCACAACTCGCCCCGTAAATGTTTTTCGTGCTCACGAGCAATGCATATACAATTCATTGAAAACACGATCTTAATGCGTAGGAACTAAATCTGCAGAAACCGTTTTACTCCACCAACATTTATGGACGGACTAGTTCTTCCATGCACAAAAACACCGATCTTAGAAATTAGCTATTTTGCCGTTCGTGCTTGCCGTCATTTATTTTATGATGCAAATATCTCTGTATCACACACTCTCTCTTGAATCTCCCTGGAGCACTGCTAATTTTGGTAGAAACTGTCATGATGCGTTTAAACATGCGGTATCATTAAAAAAAGATGTTGCAGTGCTCATTTACCTACCTTATTTTGCAACAGGTATCCTTGTGTAGACGATGTGTTGTCCAGTTTTAGTGCAGGTCACACTCCACTTAGTTCACTGGAAAGCAGGAGCCTCTGTTTTGTCGCAACATAGCCACACCTGTGATAGAAGAGTGAGCTGTATTTTAAATGCTGACACGAGAAATAAGACTGCGAGATTTTTTTTCAAGGAAGTGCATCTCACAAAGGGGGTACCAGTCGCACACACACACACACACACACACACACTCTCTCTCTCTCTCACACACACACACGCACACGCACACACACACACACACACACACACACACACACACACACACACACACACACACGGCCACGAGCGAAAGTTTCAACACCAATCTATGCCCCAATGAATTTTTCATGCGTTTTTTTTCTCGTCCATGCTCAAAAGAACGAAGTTGTTAGTTCGCGTATCACCTTGTGTTGTTTGTCTTTTTTTCGGTCGCGTCTTACATGGTAGCGCATCATATCTTTGAAGACGTATACCGACCAACAACTATTGGAGTCCTATTCGCAATTAAACTGCTTTTCCTTCTCTAGCCTGTGTGTATTGATTTGATTCGAATCATCCGTCTGTTTGGCCATTCGTTAATTGCCTTGAAGTCACTCCACATCGTGGAGCGTTGCCTTAAGCAAAAACCTGTTTTAACAGGTACCACGGTCCCCAAAATTTGCTCACGACTGTACGTCCCTATAGATAGAGACGTACAAGACAAAAAGGTAGCATGCGAGGAAATCGAAGCAAACCATTGTTATCTACATTATCTGTCACACCTTAGTCTACACCCGAGAAATAAGTGGTATTTTCATTTACCTGTTATGAATAGTGATATCTACGCAAAGAACATTGCGGTATGAGTAACCCAGAATTAGCGCATATTTCTACCCGCGTTGCTCGTTTCTATTTTGCAGCATTCCGTTTACCCCCACAACTAATGTCAGCAAATCTCGGCGCACACCGATTTCTGTTTGAGGAGCTTTACAATTTTATTAGATTGTATTGTGTAGATTGTGTGCAGAAAGTGAATAGACAGGCTTATTCCAGAGCCTGATTGCGTAACCATCACAGATGAGGCTTGAGAGTTCGGTGCGTAATGTTTAAAATAGGAGGCATCGCAACGATGACCAGTTTTATCGACGGCCGGCGCTCTGTTTGCCGCTATTAGTGTACAACGTGCATTGCTTGGTTGTATGTTTGGCTGTTTCGCGGCCACAAGTGCGGCCAAACAAATAGTTTCAATTTGAACACGCCCACTTTTGACTTCGTGAACACCACCACCCCGTGACATTTTAATGCATCATGCTCCGAGAACATAAGAAATACGTGCTTTTGAGCTTCCCTGTTTTGAAAGCTGTTATATATGCGAATGAAAAAAAAAGAGCACTTTGTAAATATAACCCGCAATTACATTTCTTCGATAACGCCGAAGAAAGCGCATTGAAGTGGACACAGACACCGCGGATATAATACGTTCCCATTGCCGGTTTAAAATTACTAATAAAGTCCCTTCGTACCCTTCAGCGTGAACAACGCTGCAAGGATCAGGAACCTGTATGCGGTGACAAATGTAGAGGTAACCTTAACAACAATTGCGGGAGAGTTGCAGGTGAGCCCGCGAAAGGCTGCCCGTCACCAGCTTTAGGGATTGGAAATAAACCACAATCCGAAATGTAAAAATGATAAACCAATTGCTTATACCGACTTTCTGTAATGATCGACATGATGCAAGCCTGGTTTAGAATAGCGGCAAATTACACCTGACATTCAAACAATCAAATACTGCACTCACGCAGGAAGAAACATTACTGCACTTCGGGGACCTTCATGTATTTTCCTTTGTATCAAATCTTCCATTTTACGAGTCTGAATTGTCACATTTTTCTTTCGAAACAGGATACGAATAATACAAATTCTGACAGCGTACCCTAATGTCAAGTTTCAGGTTCTACTGCTGCGTAGCCCTGAATCTGAATTCATATAGACTGCTAAATAAAAGAAAAAGGGTGACATAAGTACTGGAGCAAAAGGAGCTGTCGCACAGGCGACACAAATCTAAAAGTAGGCTAGTTTCCAGGGACTCCTGCCTTCCTGTTGGGGGACAAAAAAAAACGAACAAAAACGCAGAAAGCAACTTGCAACATCACGTGCAGGAGTAATTTTTTTTCACACAAACTGGAAGCACCACTACTTTCCAGAAGAAAAAAAAAGGGGGGGGGGGGTTAGCGCAACAGGGCAAATTTCGCTTTTTACTATCGACGAATTCACTTCCGCTAGACCTTGCACTTTATTAAATCTCCATTTGATCTAATCAAAAATAAGCTTCGCGATCCGCGCCTTGTCCACATGCTATTTGAACGCGGCTGGATCTGCTTAAAAGCGCTTCCTGTTGTCGTTTCTGACCACGGTTAAGAAAAACGAAAGAGCTTTTTCTTTCCATGCGCTAGCGTTAAGGCACAAAGAACGTTACTGTTACTGTTTTTTTTTACTCTGTACTTTTACACCTACAAAACACTTCCACACGAATTGCGGTTCTCTGGCACAAGGCCTTGAAGCAAATCAATAATGTTTTCGCAAGGCGCCTGTGGCGTGAAGCTCCCGCACGTGGGAGCAATGCATTAGAATGGTTCGCTCTCCGATCATACTATGAGCAAGTGAAAGGTGCGAAAAAATTTATTTGTCGAAATATTCCATACTACCGTGTTTATGGGTGCTAAACACATTTTGTGGATAGGACGTGAAATAAAATTGACGGCGCTTTCAATATCACCGGCACTACGTCTACACTCTTTTATTGCGAAACTCTGTTTATTCAAGGTCGCTCCAATTGTTGATTCGCCGAATTACTGTCAAAGTTTTAGGACTTTCTGTATCGAACAAAGTAGCTCACCATTCCAAACAAGGCGAGTATTTTGGTGCGTAAAGTGCTGTGCTGCTTAGATATCGAGATAAGCTTTTACAAAAGCCACACGGGACGGCTATGCTCTCCCACATAGTGGAGTACAAAGTACTCTAAATCGTTAACTATATTTTGTCTGAATACACAGCTTGAAGTCAAAGTTCGACCCTTACCATCGTGTCTCCTTTCGATGCTGGTCATACAGACAAAAAGACAAAAGCCTGTATATGGGGTTCTCTTTATGTCACCACTATTTTACCGGCGTCGCTCCATCCTCGAGGGGGTATGGGAGGGCAAATGGTATATATCAGTTTTAGTGTAATATCTTAGCGATGGCTGCAAGTATGCCCGTGAAATTTTACGTGCCCACAAAAAAAAAACGCCACTGAGTGTGAAGTGACATCCTTATTTTATGCCTAGGCTGCTTATCCGTCCTATGGATCACCCCCAAGTTTTAAAGTGGGATCACCTATTCAATCCAATCTATCATTTCTCTGCAACTTCTGAAAGGAATGTAACCATATTAAGCCGTGTTGTTCTAGAGACTCATAGCTTACATCCCAACTAAACAAAATGTCGCGTTGTTCATCAAGTTTTTGTAAAATAAATAAAAATTTTGCTCGCGCAACACCACAGAGGGTCATCATGTTGCGCTGTTTTTTTAGAGGTTTACTTTTTATGAAATCAGCAATATTTTTAGTTCACATTGTTTCTAACTTCTTGTATCTCACGCAAACTTTCATAAAAATATATTCAATCTTTTTTTGAGAAAAGAAACATTGAAGTTGAAAAACTTTCAAAAAATGCAATTTGAGAAAACGACGTATGACGTTGGCATATTGCTTACACTAGAGGGTGCACGCTGCACTTGGGCGCGACAATTGAAACCACTTGGAGTGGCCGCTCAACGTCGGGCTTCAAAAGGTTTGTTACTAAGAGTGCTGTGAAATTTCCGGTGCCGAAATCAAAAGTTCAATTTTTTTGTGGGGGGGGGGGGGAGTTACTCTACCATACCACGTTAACAGCAACTTCGACTAAACGTGTCAGTCAAGTTTTCGGTACATAATATACGCAAAATAAGTTCTCGTTCTGTGCTCTCCTTTGCGAAAAACCTTCGTAAATGAAATTCCTACATTGCGACGCAGTAATTGCGTGCACGTGTGCTTTTATAAGAATGAAATAAGGACACCGATATTCAAACCTACCTCAGTCTTTGTTTCACAATATCCCTTCACTTCCATGAAAATTTCGTACACTGATATGCGCGCTTACTTCGCCTTTACGCAATCAGGGTTCACCCACATAAACTACAATCACAGCTCGGCACAGGGCGTGCCGCAGAGTTTGCGAACTTCACAATACTTTTAGTGTGCTCTAATATTCCTCAATTTTAGTGTTACTGTGGGACTGGATACTGATTGAGACGTGGGATACTGATTGAGACGTGATTGAGACGTGGATTGATAACGTCCCAAAACCATCATATGACTATGGGAGACGCCGTAGTGGAGGGCTCCGGAAATTTTGACCACCTGGTGTTCTTTAACGTGCACCCAAATCTCAGCACACGGGCCTACAATATTTCTGCCTCCGTCAGAAATTCAGCCGCCCCAGCCAGGATTCGATCACGTGACCTCGGGTCAGCAGGCCAGTACCTTAGCCACTGGACCACCATGGCGGGGCGGGGACTGGATACTGTGTATTGTTGCTTTTCTGCACATATGGTGCACATAACTGCATCCAGTGAGATTTTTCCATTTTGTTATGTGACGGGACTCTATACTGTGTTTATGTATGTGTTTTGTTTCCGCGTTATAATGTGAATGGAGTTATAATAACTCAGCCTAGCTGCTTGTTTTCGTGTGATGTTTCTAATTGCTTTGCTTTTGACGCCAACAAAAGGTAGTAGCTGGTGCCTTACAAAAGCGCCAACACTTCCAAGATCTGTCATATTGAAAAAAAAACGTAAAAAAAATGTGCTAATGACGTGAGTGGTAGAGTTAATCCTGGAGCTATCACGAGCATTTGTGCTAACTGTGGGATGTTTCATCACTAGCGCAAAAGGAACAACCTATTCCGCTGAAGATCAATGAATCAGTGACCGAGGATTGCGCTAATCGTCATGGTTGCACTTACTCTTACTCTCTTCCTTCTAACTCTTACTTCTCTTCCTTGGCTCTAGTTCTCACAATGAGGAGTACAGTGGGCTTGGCTAATTGGCGTAGGCGTGCGCAAGGCACTCGTGCGGGGGCGGGGGGCAAAGGGTAAACGCAGAGCCTCCCCCCCCCTCTTCTTTTGTAAGCTAATGTAAGGGGCAGATTTGCGCCCTCCTACTTAAGCGACAAGGGGGCACCACTCCCTTCCCTCCTTGTCAGTGTATTGAGCTGATTTCACACCTATGCTAATTTGTACTGATTCATCATGTTACAGCGCAAACAGAACGTAGTGAAACCTATGGCACACACGTGACGGTACACGGCGCTTAACCGCAAAAAAAAAAAAAAACTTTCAGCAAATCCCACGTACCTGGGAATCAACGTTATGTGAAGCTTGCGGACGGAAGGTGACAGTGTTGCAATTTTTTTATTGAGCGACCCATCATAAAATTACGCTAAATATACGTAATAATTTCACACCCACAAACATAAGTTGAAGAGTTGCAGATGCTTACATAACCAGTTGTTAGCAATTGCGCAACGATGTCAACTGGAACATGCGTAATAGAACACCAGAAGCTGATATGAAGCACTGATGCTCGCGAGGATGCTGGTCCTGCACACTGCTACATGAATCAACTTCAGCGCATGGCAAGTAACCACAATTGACGTTAACTCGACGTGACGGCTGAATCAAGAAGTACATATGCAATTGTCTTAAATTTAAGTAGGCAGCACTGCAACCACTATTGATGTTTCACAAAGATTAGCGCCTATTTCAAAAGTAGTTCCCAGACCTGGTCTAGCTCTGTGGTAAAATGCATTATTGCCACGCAGAATATTTGGGTTTGATTCCAGCTGCGACCCTGAAATTTATTCTTTGCATTCGTCGGGTCGACGCTGCTGATGTAAGGAATTTCTTGACGCTCGCACGTTGAAATTTTTCATGTGTGTTCTCGTCGTTCCTGGGTTAATACTAAGTGTCAATCACCTGTGGCACATACCCGCATACCAGCGGCACACACCCACCCCTAAGTATGTGCCACTGTCTGGCGAGAAGTGTTTGACGACGTACGCGACGGAATTGTGACATCATTTATGTCTTGACCAGCGCGTCAAATTCGCCAAACCATCTTACGCTCCCGTGCTAATTTTGGTTCACGCCGCGTTAGGGGGTGACCACGAGAGTACCCAAACGTAAGCAGCTAGATAAATAGATAGATACCCTCTCCTCAATAGATAGATCCTCTCCCCTCTATAATGTACAAATGTACCCTGAGGGTTTTACTAATAAATAAACAAATAAAATAGATAGATAGATAGATAGATAGATAGATAGATAGATAGATAGATAGATAGATAGATAGATAGATAGATAGATAGATAGATGGATAGATAGATACGCTCAAAGTCGCCGAAGTTCGCTAAGAAATACTTCGCATTTAAAAGGGAAGATTTCTGCTTAAGCTCTCTGAATTCAACATCGCGCAGTGTCTGAACCACATGACGGTATGTATGTCTTCTCAAGAACAAACAATCCTATCAATTATTATATTTATAGGTCAAGTGAATGTTTGTCTGTGTTGTTACTCGTCCTCTCTTTAGTACGTTTGTTTATGCATCAGGGGTAGTTTATTTTGTAATTGGACACGCCTTCCTGAGAAGTGCGTTTGAAAACGCTAGGCTGTGGACACTGCAGGTGAACTGTATTGGCAAAACAGTGACAACAACCGAAGACGAGTCAGAATGTATGCGTGATGATAGATTTATTAATGCTCTTTAACTCAGACGCATTATGAATAATAATAATAATAATAATAATAATAATAATAATAATAATAATAATAATAATAATAATAATAATAATAATAATAATAATAATAATAATAATAATAATAATAATAATAATAATATATTAATAATACAAAAAGAAGAACAATATCAGGGGTTGTACGTCCTGAAACCACAATATCAGTATGAGAGATGCCGTAGTGGGGGGCTCCGAATATTATGACCATCTGGTGTTCTTTAGGGTGTAGTGACATCACACAATACACGAGGCTCTGCCACTCTGCCTCCGTCCAAATGCGACTGCAGCGGGCATATTATGCCAAATAGAATGACAAGTGCCGAAACGCCTCTGTTTTGTATATGTTATATGCTGTCAAAACTGAGCGGAAACCGCTGTTCAAAGAGTGAAAGGATAAAATATTTTGTCATGAAAACGAAAACCAAAAAAACTCGTGGACGAAGCAGCGCGCATTAACCTACACAGGAATCGAGACATATTTTAGGCATCCGCTGTCAGCGCACTTTCATTTCCCCGTGAACTAATCTCGACGTCGGAACAAAAACTATCGACATTTTAGGGCAAAAAAGACCTTTCTTACTGAAAGTTGCCGCTGAACATTGTTGATCGAAGTCTTTTTTTTTCTTAGAATACTACCTTTTTATTTCAAATTAAATATATTTAAGTTTATGCTTAACTTTTGATCTCTAAAAGCTTGCCCCACCGCGGTGGTCTAGTGGCTAAGGTACTCGGCTGCTGACGCGCAGGCGGCGGGATTGAATCCCGGCTGTGGCCGCTGCATTTCTGATGGAGACGGAAATGTTGTAGGCCCGTGTGCCCAGATTTGGGCGTACGTTAAAGAACCCCAGGTGGTCTAAATTTCCGGAGCCCTCCACTACGGCGTCTCCCGTAATCATATGGTGGTTTTGGGACGTTAAACCCCCCTCATCAATCAATTTGAAATCCTTCATGATTGTAATAATCTCAAATAACAGGAGGAGACGCGTGATTTTGAAAGCGATCGTGAATTACAGTGCTTTAGTCGAAAATAAAGCTCCCCAGGAGAAAGCTATCAGTCTTGCGCTGCTCCGGAAGCACCTAATTACTGCTCTCTTGAGTTTCTGTGAGACCAGCACAGGAAAAAAAATAAAGAATAAAAAAACACTTGCGAATAATGTAGGAAATGAACGTTTGTTTTTAGGTACGCCAGCCGACGTGTAATATATATTTTCTTTTTATCGAGAGAAGTGCATGCCCTGTAAATATTTTTAGGAGCATGCAACTATTTTGTTGTGAACAGTCAATGCACCATGGTTCAATCATGGCGTTGCCAGCACGATAATTTCTGGCAAAGTGACATTTCATTTCAACAATGCTTCACAAGAAAAGACAGACAGGAAGGAAAGTAAGGGGCAAACAGGTTTCTTTGGATTTCCGTGAAAGTTCGGAAAAAAAAAACTAGTCTATAACGAATGTGTAGCTGCTATGCTTATTACATGACCGCTGAAACAGCTTACAATATTGTTAGTAGCTCTAAATCACCGACCATAAAGCATAAGAACTTATGGCCCCATGGCCTACAAAAGGTTTGCACAAGTGAGTTGTAGGACACGTTCTTCTTTTCTCTTCTTTTTTTTTTTTTTGAAGACAGTGGCAACCTTGGCGCATATATGCTTTTTCTTCTTCTAACTAACCAGAGTATATTTATGTAACTTTTGTCTTTCTTTAGCTTATTTATACTATATGCAACGGTTGTTTCTCAATCTTTTTTCAAGCAATACCGCGTATTTTTCGACATGTGATTGTTCAATATGTTGCTTTGAGCGATATTCTGGGTCTTTGTTAAGTGAAGTTGTATCTTATAAGCTTTGCTCACTTGTTACACTTCGAAATTTGCAACCTATATGCTCTCTAATCGACACCCTTAAGAGATAAAGAACAACAGGCACCCTTTTTACGCACGAATTTTCCTTTTTTTAGCTAATGTCAATACAAGAAAATTGCTTCGGCGAATAACAAAGTCATGAATCTGTCTTAACACGTGTTGTTTTTTACCTAGTAAAGAACACTTCGGCACTCTCTATCTATCTATCTATCTATCTATCTATCTATCTATCTATCTATCTATCTATCTATCTATCTATCTATCTATCTATCTATCTATCTATCTCTCTGAGAGAGAGAGAAAGAGAGATGAGGCTGAGTTCTGCGAACAAAGCAAGAAAAAAGGACGAATGCATGGCTATGTGAAATAATTGGCATCTTGGTGCCGTCATAAACGATAACATTTTTAATGCTTCTATGCCGTATTCAAACAGATTGTGCCGGTCATTTTTAGAAAGTTTAGATTTTTCATAAAAGTAATTTTGCCTATGTTTAAAATTTTGGGGTCCAAAACTATGTCTTGCCTGCCTATTTTGGCTACTTAAACGAGATCTTTTTGTGCCTGAAAATCCGCCCTCAAATCAGCACCCAGGTGATTATTTTTTTTTTCAGACACTATGCAAAACAAATTATTGCCAAACCCTACTGACCGTACACCGCCAGCTGAGATTGAGAATTTCGGGATCATAACTCTCCTCGAAGGAGACAGGCCAGGCACATTGCCAGGATGGTAATATTTAGCACAGCCTGTACTGATAAAGATAGCTTGATGAAAAAAACGAATTTCCTTCGTCTGACTGATCAGTCAAGCATCGCTAAATATTGGCACCAAAGCGATGACAGCTGCGGACCTGGCGCACTTATTTTCTACAGATTTAGAGTCTCTTACGCGCCGAGAACTTCTCGCTTTACGTATCAATTCACGCTGTGCTTGCGAAGGCTGCCCTTTAGTGCTAAACTTAGACTATGTGGAAGTCGGCCAGCCCGAACTGAGAAAATTTCAACATAGCAGTTCTCACTCTCGAAAGGGCGGAGGTGAAAACGTCAAAAAATAAAGTTACAGATGCAGTCGCTGCCATTGGAATCTATAATTTTCGAAGACCTGGCAGCTTTTCTATTTCTTTAGCGTTTCTTTTTTTGTTACTCAATGAGGAAGCGTAAAATGCTTGCGTTGCTCAAAGTGTTCAGCTTAAAAAGCCATTTTTATTCTTTCAGTTGAAAGCCAACAACAGGTTTTTGAAAAGCGTTTACTCATGAAAAGATAATACCAAAAGCTGTGACAGCTGAGAATAATGAAGTGGGGTATCCGCAATAAGGAACATTTAGCTGCCGGGTATACTTAACCTCGTTCTCACTGAAATATTGAAGGCGAGGGTAAGTTGGGTCAGTGAGTACAAGGCGCGTGCCGGACACTTTGATTGAAAATAGCACTCTTTTTAGTAAACTTAGTTAGGGTCCGGAACATGTCACATCCTGGACTTTTATTAGGAAAAATTAAGAGTAGGCTTTAGACCAGCAGCTTTGTTACTGTAGTTTCTTGTAGGCGGAATCATTCAGGTAGATCATACAGCCTAAAGCATACCGGAGCCATGGTAGTTTTGAAAGGAACTGTGGCAGTTCTCTAATAAAGGCACATGAAAGTTTATTAAAAGAACAGTTTATTACTACCGGCAAATCACCATTACACAACCATTAAGACTTTTTTTACATTCATTGCTGTTTTTTGCTGAAGGAGAGCGCCATTTTTCCCTCACAACCACAGCACACGCGGTGCGATTCACGTCATGCAACCGTGGAGCCTTCTTTCACTTTATTGATGAATAAACAAAGTGAAAACACACATGAGTTTAATTGTGCTTCTGTACCAGTGTAATAACACTATCTTTGTCTTTACAAAGGCGCGTTTAACTCATTTCTCGTGTTCACAAAAACGTCCAGCACTATAGAGTTATCGATTAGATAAGTGTCTATCGGCGAACTGTTCGATCAGCAGCAAAATACCTGGGTGCTATAGTAATTACAGTTACAAAACTGATTTACAATGGCAAACACTATCGACTTATGGAAGTTTTTGGGAATACGCTGTGCGTTGCCACATATTTTCATTGCCACGAGGTGTGCTAATGCAAAGTCACGCTACAGTATAGCGGGAGATCTCCCACCAACGCGTTCAATTAGGCAATGAATTCAAACAGCGATAAACGATTATGTGTTTGTGTTAGCATACAAAGGACAGGTAGTAATGGCTACACTATACTACGCCTTGCACCGACGCTGTAATTCGCAAGTGAAACGTGACTCCCGAGAAAAGTTGCATGATTGATTGAATTACGTGCTAGACTAAAACAGTATCGCACTAAATTGTTGTTCGCAGGGTCAGTGGTTGCTGACATAATTTGACGGGATTTGAATGGCGTAGGCTGCCTTTCCCAGACGCTTCACCCCTGAAGAAGCCGAGTGTTGGGCCGGGGGACGCCTGTGCCCATTTGGAAAACCGGTGGGTGCCCAGCGGTAACGTGGGTTCAAACCCACGACCTCCTGCAGCCGAAGCATGGACACAGATTGTGCTTACTAGGGAAAGATGGAGCGGTATTTGGCGCATATTGCAGTCCGCATGTGGCTCGGCCTACCCATCACTGTCTGATATCGTTTTGTCATTTGGCAACCTATCAGCTCTCCTTTTGTCGAAGCATAACCATGCACCTGAAACTCAATGCTCAAGAAACGAGCGTCTCAATTTCCATCATTTTGGACGCCAATATTGATATAATCCTTCAATGTTAACGTGAAATCTTCTGCCGCAATCTTCCACATTCGAGAATTGGTAAGGGCCCACGTCCAATTGGCAACGTCAGCCACCCCCTTTCCATCCCCACACAATGTATTGCACGAACCTTCTTCACGGCCGCGCTTCTCGCGAGATAAACTACTGCGACTGCGACGAGCCAGCTGAGATGAGCTTGAGACCTGTGGACTATAGAAGGAATAAAATGAAAGAAGAAATGAGAATTGAACCAGCTGACGTACGGAGTGCACGTCTATGTAAGTCTGCGACCTCCACCTACCTCTTCTCGAGTGCTCGTGACAACTCCAACAGGCCCAGTCTAAACGTCCCCAGATACCACCACTACATGAGCAAAAGGAACGCTTCCCACCCCTGCCTATTTCGTATACGGGTTAGACTCGCAGATGACCTAATCGCATCATAGTAATTGGTGTTTTCGCAAGGCCTTCGAGATAGGGGTGCGTTACTTCTTTTTCCTTATTCTTTTCTTCTTTGCGCTTTTGATGCCGCTTGTTCAGCTTTAGGAGCTCTACGTTTATTAACGAGCTCTTTCCTTTACCTTTAGTTGGTAGTTTGTTCTGCATACACCACTGTGAAACTTTATTATTTTTCGTTTATTTCTTGCATATTTTTGCAGCCTTTCCTGTTTAGCTGGCTATTTGCAGAGGACGGATCTACAACTGCTCTTGCAGCTTCGTTTAGCATTGCCAGACATCGGGTGTTTTATCCTCATCAATGCTTTCACTTTTTGGGTATCTACATCACGGAGGTAGGGCATCAGAAAGGCATTCGGTGCATCATAGTCTCTCCTGATCGAGTGCTCGAGTACAAGTACTCGAGTGCCGTCTTATGAGAATAATGACAGCAGATTCTTTTTTGTTGATGTAATCGTAATCTATCATGAGCGTACTTAAGCTTAATGCTGTACAGTTACACTGTTGGTAATGTTCTCAATCCAAGCATTGCCGCGATCTCCCACTAACTAAAAATACCCGAACAGGAAAAAAACAGCGAACATTACCTCAAGTCATGCACATGAGACGAAATTTCAGAAACCTTGAGTGGTTATGTTGCTGATCATACAGTTTCTTCAGTGCAGCGAGCTGTCGTAACAGCTGTGAAGTGAGGCAAGAGTCAAGCACTGATTCCGCAGTGGCGTGGCCAACGAGTGTGGCACACTGGTCCATGCCCAGCCCCACCCCCTTTTAAAGATGATAGCCTTTCTTGGGCACCTTCGACGCAAAATTTTGGTCTCTCTGCTTGTCCACCCTTAACGGTACCCTAAACAGCACTAAGGTGACCAAACAATACTCCTAACGGCCGACCCAATCCGCAGCGCCCACCAATATTACTGAAGATTCAGCGTTCATACTCTTGCGATTGTCAATTAAAAAGCAATTATTGCGCATATCTCAGGCACCATAACAACTCGTCAATATTATGTATGTATATTTTTTACTAGAAAAGGAATGCATAAGTAATATTAGGGATCGTAGCCTTTATAACGCTGCGCTGGCCATGCAACGCTTTCACGAAACGGCAAGTGTTCCCAACGCTTCGCTAAGATGACACGGTGGTGGTACCTACCCGTCGCCTTGCGTTCTACACCTTATCACCTCAGAGACGGGTGCACACGGCGCGTGCCTCGTGTTCCAGGATAACTGCCAGATAGCACTCATGTCTCACGTGTGACTTGGCTTGATGCACTGGTTCGCCTCCACTGCACGCTCGAGGCACTATAACGCAGCGCCTCCAGAATACCAGTCACTGATTATCTTGCGAAGAACATCGAATAAACGTTTTGTTCACTCCCTCCAGGCGCAAGACTATCGTCTTTCGACGACATTTGAGGTGTAACATGCAGATATGGGGCCCATTTTTTTGCATAGCATTTGAAGCACTAAATTACTCTCGACCCCATCTGTCCTCCTGCCCCCACTTTGGATAAGGATGGTGTCCCCTCCTCCCATCAAAAAATAAAAAAAAATAAAATTCTGCCAACGCATCTGATCCTCCGAACTAGTTAAGCCCGTATGTGCAGGATAGTCAACAGTTTCTCCACAGCAAGACCGGTCTGTGGCGTCGCTAATTAAAGTGACCGGCAGACTACCACTCGGTTGCAACTCTTGTAATAAAGAACACTCAGTTTAATAATGTCTCAAAAATGCGAGTACCTATAACCTCAATAACACTGAGCAGAGTTTCAAGAGTTCGCAGCATGGAAGTGCTGAAGGAAAGGTGACACTGGGGCGAACGTAGGGCGAAGATTAGAGGCACACAAGTGCTGGATAACTACTGAACAAATTGTACATGACAAAAACTTACAATTACACATGCGCACGGACAAAAAAAACTATCAACCACACATCAGAAACACGTCCCGAATTGGTTGGTCACGTCGATATTGTAATGAAAAAAATGACACTGAAATGTCGGCATATATAGAAATACAGAAATTCTTTTTCATGCAAGGCAAGTTATGATCATTATTTGTTGTTCACTCTATTTCCTAATACAATAAACATCTTTGATTTTTCACGTCACTTTGTTATCTTGACGGCCAAACAGACACCAAGCGTGAAGCTGACGTAGACACCCACAACTTGCACAATTCATAAGTTGCTTTCCAACTTTCGCTTGAGTAGTTCTTGTCATCCCGTAACCTCCACCTTAAGAGCGTCCAGTTGGCCGTTTGTAACTGCACCTGCACGTTAGATGTCACCCCTATACAATACCCACATAACAATATCAAAATGTTTTCTGTGTTTTACTGGTGACCTATTGTCAAATGCATGATCAACTTGAGCGCTGGCGGCGGCAACTGGTAGCGGACAACTGGCGACAAGTGGCAACCTTCTCCATCGCGAAAACCACTATCTAGTACCCAACCATGCTTATTGCAACTAAGATTTAGGTATCCATTGCGGCATTCAGATGACACCATTTCAGGACTCTGTCCTACTCAATGAATAATCGAAGGATACGTTCGTCACTGAATGTAGTCTAACCAGAACGGTTCCCAGGTGAGACACACGCAGCTCGTTTCTGTGTAAGTACATTCCCAAGTAAGCCATTATTTAAATAAATAATACGCCCTCTCAACACACAGCAAAAACTGAATTAGAAGAGTTTGACATAAAATCTGTCTTTTTTCTTGAAAGTTAAATCCGGTTTTCGTCGCATCGTTTCTAAGAAGCTTTGCCGCTAACGAGTCACTTGGTGGCTGTAAACCGTCTTATGTGTTCAGTCACTTACACTTCCAGCGTGAACAGCTGGGTCACCCGCAACAAATGCTCTTTCTCTGCCCTTCAGCACTCATAAACAGAGTTGTGCGTGGCAGAACGCGCTCTTAGAATATCCTGAGGATGTTTTAAGTGACTAGCATGCGTTTCTGTCAGAATTAAATGACCAGAGCGTACCTTTCGACATTACTGTGAAATTCAGATTGTTTATTCACCATGTCAATTAGACTAGTTCATTGGTTTAGAGCATTATTGAAAAACGTAAGCATACGTCATTGCTGTGCACCCCGATAAAATGTAGAAACCGGTGCAATCAAATTAAGCTGGAATGCTGGAATAAGGCCTGGCCTGAGCTCCGCATGGCGGGCTCTGCATTCTAAAATGAAATGTCACACGGCGACTCTGGCATTCTCTGCCAGGTTTGGATATTTATGAGAAGAAAACTTTAGTCGAGGTGGGACATTGTCCACGCTCATGAAAAAGCTTTTTGGGGTATTAATTTTCGCACTCAGATGATTCAGGCCTCGCTTGGGGAGTTGGGACTGCAGAGTAGTTTTCAAACAATAAATGTGGCAAGTTCGGTACGTACTGATTGTTGGCGGACCAGTTAGGACATGCCGAGCATGAAAACTGCACTTTTTCTTTTCATTTGGCCCGTCTAGGCACTCTCTTCCATGGTCTTCACATACTGCTGCTAATATGCTTGGAAATTTAGCTTTTCCAGCTGAAATTTCGTACCTGTTGTCTGGAAAATAGTTTCGAAGAGAATGTCCGAAAATATTCTAAATGTTTGTGTGAGTAAGCAAGAACGGCTCGGCCCTTCAACGTTCTATGCAGAATAATGCGGAAACAACGTCGTAAGATTCACTGCTTTGACAGCCTAGATATGTTTGAAAGCTCCTTTCGCACAGACCCTCTTATTTCATTCTAAACATGTGGAGCTACTAAAGATAAGTGCCGACCATGAAGGCGAATACTTGCTCAATGGTTCTTTCACTTAGTTACAATAAGCATGGTTGGGTACTAGATAGTGATTCTTAGCGAGCGAATTGTGTTATGTGCCGCTCACTATTTTATTGAGGCCACAACGAACGTAAAGTGTTCAATGAAGGCAAAACGTGAATTATACATTCACAGTCGCAGTGTAAATCAACGCCCCTGCATTTATTTACATTGTCGTCATGATGATTTCTTCTACCTGCCACCGTAGGTCGGCAAACTCACTCATAAGTCGACTCACTCAGACTCACTCAGACTTAGATCGAGCCGTGAGTCGGAGTCTGAGTGAATCCAGGTGTACAATATTTTCGTGGGTCTGAGTCCAAGTGAGTCCGGTTGAAGTAAAGTTAGTGAGTGTGACTGCGAGTGACTTCGGCCGAGAAAAAATTTTGATGAGTCTGAGTCCGAGTGAGTCCAATGCGGAACTATATTTCTTGAGTGAGTCTGAATGAGTTCCGCTTTCTATTGCTGACCTAAGGTCCTATTCAGTCGTCTTGCGCATTACTATTAGACTTACATGGATTCACGTTTATACTGTCGTCTACTCACAGGTATTCTACGCTGTTTTAATAATTATTATTAAAGGTTTCACTCACGTAGATCTTCCCCCCCCCCCAAACTGTTCCACGAAAGTTTTTGATCATTGTAGGTTATGCTCATCTCTTCCAAGAAAAATTGACCTTACTGGTTTGGAAACACTCAGAACTCGTTTTAGAAAGTATGCCAAACGGAACCAAGAATGGCAACAATTACTTGAGGTGTTGGTGTTAATGAGCATTGACACTACAGTGGAAGAAGGTAATTCTAGGCTGTCGTACTGATGAGTCAACTAACTGGAACTCTCTCACACTCAGATAAAACCATGAGTCTGAGTCTGAGTGAGTTCGGGTGAGTGATATTTGGTGAGTTTGAGTCCGAGTGACTCCTTATGAAGAAAAATATTGTGAGTATGAGTCCGATTGAGTCCGGCTATGGGAAAATCTTGAGTTTAGGTCAGAGTGAGTCCAAAGGCCAAAATCAATTTCATGAGTGAGTCTGAGTGAGCTTTACGAGTTTCGCTGACTTATGCCAATCCCCCGTTCACTCAAATAAGCAGGTTTTTGTTGCTCATTCAAGTAGACTTTTGTATTTCTAGGCTTCTTCACATTTCAAAGGCGTGGAATCTCATGCACTCTCCGACGGCCTAATGACGTTGAAATTCGCTATCGTCTGCAAGATATACCAGACACTCAAGTGCAATACGGACACATATAATTGTCCCCTCTTATATGATTTACACGCACCATTTCGTAAGAGAACATCACCAATAAGGTCTATTTTGCATCGTATTTATGTACTGCGCTACAAGCAAATGCCAGTTCACTCCTTGAGGTCCACACGAAGTTGGCGCTTCATGCTCTAACTGTGCTTTATATCGAATAGCTGGAAGTAATCTCCAAGAGCAAGTCTTCTTACGTGGGCGGTCAGATGCACATGATGGATAAGACGCGCGGGTCGCGAAGCGAAATGCCTGGTCACTTCTACTGTTAATATCTTGAGTGGCCTCCATGTGGACCCCTTGGCAGAAACTCACGCACCTCCTAGCAGGCGCGACAGTTATCCGCAGGCGTCAAGCATCCAAGGCGCCCGATCTGTCATTAAATATATGGCCCCGGCGGCGCACGACACTGCAGAGCCCGTATAGGCTGAAACTACTCCGCGACCAATAGCGAAATGCGGGCTGCTGGCAGAAAGACGATAAGCGAGTGCGCGACATTTACGCACGCATCAATGGCGACAAAATACGCAGTACCACCTATTCCAGTGTTTCTTCTGTGTATAGACATCTCGCTTTTGTCACAAGACTGGCAGGGTGTTTGATATTGTAGTAAAGAACACGTTATCTGTGCACTATAGTGCATAGCTAACGTGTTTTTTGCTATAATAAAAAACACCCAATCTCCGGATGTTCGCTGCATAAACACATACTGATATTCGGGTTGCCTTCGTGTAACTTAGTGTTTCTATACTTTGTAATATGCCCTGCCTCAGTAACGCTTCGAAGGTTTTAGCGATGTACCCGAATGGATCTTGTTGAGAAGAAGTCAACGTGAATGGTACACGTCATGCTGATTTCACGAGAGTGTGACATGAAACGCTATTGTTCATCGTCTCTATGGCATTTGTACATTGCCACCAAGCTGAACATGCATTGATCAAATTAAAGTTGCTTCACTGGTGAAAACCGGAAGAATCACGTGCAAAATTGACTCCTCATGGTTGTAGTGAAAAGTTGAGATGACAACGAAGCAATAGTTAGGCTGAGTTGTCAATGCTGTTTTCAGTTTTTTTATATGACCTGGAAATTTAGGTATCAAAAACACTATATGACACTGTTGTTTGAACAGGTATCATATTTAGTGAAACTGTTCTTCGGAGCCGATGAAGCGGCATGAAATGCTCAATAAAAATAAGTGATTGGGTGACCACGACATGACTATGAGGGCTGCTGTAGTGAAGGGTTCCTAAAAATTCAACTCTTCAGGTTTTTCTGTCGTGAACAGTAATCGATATAAGCACACAGGGCGGTAGCATTATGACTTCATGCACACACGGCCGCTATAGCTGGCATTTGACCCTGCGACCTTCGGATCAGCAGTCGGGTATCGTAACCTTTAACGAACACCACCACTTGTAATTCTCTATAGGCACAAGGGTAATGTAAGCAGCCTTTGATAAACTTCGGGAAATAGCAAGCAGCGACCGATAGTGTACGCAAAAACACGAAGCACGTTTCGGCCTCAATGCGGGGGCGTTGTCCACATAAAACTTTTGTGAAGTAGGCCTGACTTTTCGAGCATGCAGCGGTATAGAACTGCGCTCGGACGTCAGTCAGTCGTATACTGTTTGAATATTGCCAAACGCAATGAGTTCGGCTTATAGAGGTCAAATATAACGAAACATTTCTTATCATTATTATGGTTTTGTGCTTGAAGAATAAAAGCGGTATTTTGTTCATGTTCGAACTGTAATAGCAGCGTGTGTGCAAAGGTTTCGCAAGGACGCACAGCAACAAAAGAGAGCTGTGAGGAGACGTCAGTTTTTCATTCGCATCTGCGCAGTGGCACACAGGAAGCAAACGAACAGAAAATCGCGTATAACGGAGGGCAGCCGCCACACCCACATTTCCTGTGAATACAGACTCAAAAAAGAATCACATTGCCATATGTTTGTCTACTCACAAAGAATCGGAACAATGAGGCGAAGACTCATACAAAAAATATCACTCACAATGCATGTCCACATGGGTGCAACATCTCAATATACGAGCAACAAATTAAAAAAAAAAAGGTACACTTCTTTCCAAACCACACCATAGAAAACAACACTAGTATACCGAAGCAACACCGCGACGCTATACACGCCCCCGTTTTCTTTACTGGAACAATATACATTGTAATGCCAAATATCTTACAGCGGTTTCTAAGCTATGCAAGCAAGATTTTGTTTTTTATGCGCTGCCGTACCTGTTTGCATATCATTTCTGACGCACACGTGTGCGTGCGTTCGTGTGTGTGAGTGAAAGCGAGAGAGAATCTAAAGGAAGGGCACAACTTCGTGTGGTAACGTTAACGACCGGACATTATACCGGATTTCTCTAATCAAAACGTCGGGCGCAGTCTGGATCACGTATTCTTGCGCTTTATACTAGAGGGTGATGCAGACTGACTAGCTCAAGAAAAACAAAAATTCTGACATTTCGATAACACCCCCCACCCCCGCCCTCTAACTCGATCAATCCCTCAAGAATACGTCCGCGTGTGCACGGGCTAGAGTTTTACGCTTGGCGCATGCGACCGCTCACCCTCAACCCGATTCCTTATGCCTTCGCACCTTCCGTTCTACGCCGCAGGGTCTTCAGACCTTGTCGGTATGCAGGCTTGCAACTGCGGAGGTGGACAGTTAATCACCGAGTCTACCCAAATTTCCGCCTTGCCAGTGCTAGTGGGGACGCACTTCCGATAGGGTTAATCTGCGATAGAAGCTAGTAGTCTGCTCTCGAAAAGCAAGAAAAGAAGCATTCTTCAAAAGAAAAAAAGAAAAAGACACCCAAGAGTAGTGGCAACGTATAGACAGCGTGCACACAATAAAAAAAAAACTAACTTATCCTGACAAGGCCAGGATCAACGCTACGTGTTCGCGGTATATCCCATGTCTCCCCCCGCCGCGCCACCGGAAGGCCACCAAACGGGTCACTGCTCCGATGTGCCTGACTGCAAAGTTACAACACGCAGAAAGCAATGGTGGAGCTGGTGCTATGCGGGTGCTTTACGGTTTCCCAGGCGAACGAAATAGATTCACGACTTTTCTCTCTTCATGTCTGCAGTTGCGCTCTTCTGCCCCTAAATACGCTTGCTGCCCTCATCTGATGTCATTACTTTTGGCGGTGGCAGATACCGTGTCAGTCTTTACGATGAAGGATAGACATTTAGGAATATTCTTTGACGGCTGTGCAAGATTCTGAAAAAGTTCTTCTTGTTGCATGGTACCGTAAGCTACGTCATTTGCTTTTAGTTAGTCTGTATTAGGCTGACATGGATCGACTGGTCCTCATTTGGCCTTTCGGTTTCCGGAATGTTTAGTCTCCTCCGACCAGCAGAAAGACAAACAAAAATGTTTCGAAAGAAAATGATGATTGGCTGATTTAATAGCGATTAGTTGTGATTGTACATCGGTTTTATCACTGTGCTGGTCTGCTGAAAGTAGAGCAGTTTACGTTTGTCGCTGCCATTGCCAGACACAAATAGGAATGAGCGCAAAAGTGCTCCAAAATGAAATGTGAACAGCAGCTTTTCAGCTAGGTTCCCGTGCACAAATATTTTTCACCCTTGCGGATCGCACATGCGCATGCATCTCTGAGCCTTATCGAAAAAGCGGAAATATAATAAGAACTCCCGACCAGAGCTTCATTTTTTTGTGTTCTTTATTACCGTCGGTAAGCCCTTGCTTATGTCGAAATGGATTCGATGCTCATACGGCAATGCAACAGATCAAGTTAACCGAAGCTTGTACTCTTTTCCTGAGAATGTCGACAAAAAGTTTTAACATACTTTAGCGTTACATCCTGCAAGTGACACTACAAATCTTATTAGGCAAAAAATGGTTGCAGCAACAAGATTCCTGCATACCAAGATGGGCAGTAAAATGAGCACAGCTATGCTAACCCTCTGCAAATACACAATAGCATAGCCTCCTGTTTAAGCAAGCCACATAAAAAAAAAGAAAAGGTAGCAATGGTACCCAACATCGACCGAAACATACTGCCAAGTGTCACAGAAATTGGCACAACAACAGACGTTGTTTGAAGTACAGTTTCATTGCTGTCTTCGAAACAAATCTAATAATGCGCAAGAAAACCAAGCAAATAGTTTGGCACACGCCTATTCGAGCGGCTTGAGCTGATCTTATTTACTACTATATTAAAAGGGAACGGCGGAAATCATGACCATATAAGTATGACGGCGGATATCTATCTGATTGATTCGCCGACATTCGGTTGCACAAATAGATCTGAACTGTGACCATTTTCGTTGTGGAAGTATGAGTCACTAATAGATTATCACCAAGTTACGTTACATCGCATAATATAGTGGTTCTTAGGAGCCAGTGCGAGCGCAACTCTTAACGTTTGCTGTTCTCTGAGAACTAATACTTGCAAATATACTTGCCAACGTACGCTGCACGAGAAGAACACTATCATCGAGAAGCCGGAATAGCTTCATAGGTCAAAAAATTTATTTGAGCAGAATTTCACCCTTTACTAACGGGTGACTAACGCAATGACGTCAGCTCCGTAATTTTAACCGCGTGAACGTCATGTATAGTCATCAACTTTTACACACGAAAAGGTAGACAGGTATAAGCGCTAGTCGCTGGAAAAAGAAACAAAAAAGTGGTTTTCGTATGAGCTGTCCAGGCGGGCAAATTAAAAATTTGCGTTTTGTTCCGTTGCTCATTTCGCTCCACCCTACCTTTATTTGACATAAGCGGTAGGTAGTATAAGACACTTCGACATTAACTTTGGAAACGACAATCTCCAGCAAGCTTGTCATCCATGCGAGCTGCACTACAGTTAGGTATTTTCTGACACATTGCTTGTTTTATATCGCGTTTATTGCTTAGTCGCAATGGTTGTTAGGACACCGTTCAGTAGTAAAGCAAATGTGCTCTTCGGAATGCCATAGCTGCTAGCCTTGTGTAAACAAAAGCATGTACATGCGGGTTATTAAGCCTGCTTATAGAACTGCCATGACAAACACTGTAATATTTCACGGATTGCTTCCCTTGCAAAGAGAGCTTGCTTGAGTACTTTCAAGCGCTCCTGCTCACCACGTGGCCAGAGATCAACTTGTATAAAACACTCTACAACTCTCTATCTTCATGAAGCGTCGATGTTGTTGGCGTGCCTTTGCAAAATAACTTTAACGTATCATTTTATATCGCTACCTATATTGACCTTCTCGAGCTATCAAATATAATATCGATTCACAAGGAGGATGATAAAAATATCTATGAAGAACTATGGACCCACACCCAAATTGAAGTAAATATTTCTTTCAAAAACTAATAGCTGAACGAATTGCGTCTTCTCTAAAACACAAAATTGTTGAAAGACTTTATCAACAAGAGCTTAGAAAGACTAGGTCAACCGACACAGCCATTTTGCCCCTTTCTGAGCTTCAATCACTGGTATCTTACGTCCTGCAGCGAGTGCAACCTCATGACGACAATTAGTATTTCTGTTTGACTTTTAAAATGAAAAGGTCACTTTTGTACACCAGGGTTTGCATGTGTTCCCATCAAGTTGATTCCCTACCAAAAAACACGGGACGGCATCTGAATAGCACATCTGGGTCCGTTCCAGGAACTTAAATGCACATCATTCTATTTGGTGAACCTCAAGGATCAATTCAACATGATAACTTATAGCTTCATTGGTTTCCAGCCATGGTCCCGTCACCCTAAATGACGCGCATCGAACGTGTTTCAGAGGCACCACTTATAGCTGCATCCTTCATTTGTCTTCCGTGCCATGCAGCTTCACCACGCGGGTAAAGTTCTTTATGGACATACACACGTAAGTGACCACATCTCCAATTTTCTGAAGATCAAAGGTATGTCCAACGAGTATTCATCTACCAAGATACGAAGGATTGATTGTATTAAGTGCAAAACTCAGCTTAATGATTCTTGTGAGGAAGGCCTCGGCAAGGTATTAAAAAACAGCCCAGACTGCTAGGCGCACACTAATATGCTAACCGAAGTACTCTTAATTTGACGTCGGCCTAGAGAGACTTTGTGCAATCCACCTTCGTGCCGAAAGAAGACTGACACACAAATTCTATAGGTGATCTACGAACAGCTCAGCGCATCCCAAAGAAGATACAACGGCACATTAATAATTTAGATACCTAACTATGGATAAAATTTTGGGCGGTGCTATACCCTCGTAAACCACTTCTCAAATATGTAGATCTGTTCGAGGCCTATTTTTTTGTTTCCGAATAGCGCTTTATGTTCAAGGTCTTCGCACTTTTTCAACGCCGACATGACTTTGAGGTGGCAGAAGATCTTGCCTACGATTGCGGGCTAAACAACGTGCACAACAATATATACAATGAACCATATTTCTTGCTTAGGAGACACGTTCATGTATTGACAGATCACTATACAAGAACATGATGCAGCGCTTTCGCCCTAAATAATAGGTCGTCTTCGCCTGGCCCTCATCACATATCTTACCGGATGCTGTGGCACCTTGGTGAACGGGCACGACATGTGCTTCTTAACAACTTCAATTAATCGTGGTAACCTGGCATACTTCCGCTAGATTGGAAGAATAGCCGATTGGTACCGCTTCTTAAGCCAAGAATGTGTCGCCTGAAAATTACCTCTTACCAAAAAATTTTGCTTTCAAGCTGCGTTGGAAAAGTAATGAAGCGAATGATTGAGGCCAAACTTGTATAGTACGTTAAATACTGCGAAACATATTCGAACGCCATGGCCACGTTTCACCGTCACCGATGTTCACCGAAAATGTTATCAATTTTGTCCCGTATGTCCAATATCAAAGCGAATATTGGTCACCACGTTCCTTGATGTGAAAGGAGCATACGACTATGTTATCTATGACATCATCCTTGAAGCCAAGCAATGGGCCTAGGTGGTGAACTGTATAGTTGGACACGACGTCAATTACAAGGTCGGACTTTGTTTGTGAACACTGCAAATGGTCGAACCTTCCAACATCCCACAAACAGTGAAGTTCCGCAAGGTGGCTTCTGGAGTCCAATTTGTTCAACGTCGCTCTAATTGGGCTTGTGAAATGATTACCGCGTGTTGTCGAGCTATTTATGTATGCATGTGGTGTTTGTCTCTGAGCATCTGGCGCCACATGGCGTCACACTGACAAAATCACACTTGTGCCGATAAACGGCCATAGCAGTTGTAGGTATTAAAATCAGCGCTGGCATAGCTCGGACATTGGTTTGTCTGTTTTAAAGAGCGTGCCTCTCCACATCCCTACGACCCTATGACTATTTACAAATATCTTACACATTAGACTATCAGTCGTTAGATAATAGTTAGTTGCCACTAAAGAAAGCAAGTCAGATAACCGAGAGATAAACTGGCGCTTTTCATCGCCCGAGTACATAGGGATTTTTGAACGGAGCACTAAAACGCGTAACCAGCTTAGCGTTCACGTACTCTATTGTGACACGGATCAAAAGTATTCAGTGTCATGATGCGGGAACCTTCCACCAATGCTTCTAATATATAGCCATGTCTTCTTTGCCATTGCTGCAAAAAAACAAGTTGAGGTTGCTAAATTGAGCGTGTGTAGCATCTAGTCCGATGCTACGCACCCTTTGCCGAGTACATTGCATCCGAAGTCGAAGTGTAACCATGCTGAATTGACTCCTGCTACTGATGCGGTGCAGGAGTAGATCACAGCACCTTAAATTCACCCCTAAGCTGTAGGTGTGTAGCGGCGCTTTGTCATGATTACGCCGGTAGTTAGTTCCCAGTAAACACCGCAGTGTCAGAACCTCCCACCTCCCAGCCTCGATAGAAGCGTTGATCGCATCTGATCCCGAAGCTGGTGATTGCTATATTAATTACGGATGCATAAATATTGTACATATTGTCATAACATATAATATAAGGCGAGCTTAAGTGAGGCTCAGTTCAACTGATCCTGTCGTTGACTGATGTACAGTGCTCAAGTCGGCTGTCTGTAACAACGGAGCGTCGTGCGCGAAACAGCACTGGTGACATCTGCAGTCGCAAATACGCCACATCTGAGAATGCGCGCGCAGTGCCAGTGATGTGCCTGCCTCGCAATGCTGATCCTTGTTTATCGCTGCGGATGCAACAACCACTTTGACCGTCGAAAGTGCTCTGAGTGATTTCACAAAAAAAACAATAAAAAAGAAGGAAAGATGAAGTAAAACTATTGTCGCTGTGATATAATATCACGAAGCGAGAATATTTTTTTTTGTTGTTGTTTTATTTCGATTTTGTAATGTTGACAGCACTTCAACCGCTAAAGCAGCCATCGCGGCCGCGGTGATATAAAAAAAAAAGGTGAAACTGCAGGGCAGGCACATCTTTGGCACCGTGCATGCTCAGATGTGGCGTATTTGTGACTGCAGATGTCGCTCATGGTGTTTCGCGCGTGACGCTCCCTCGTTATAATCAGCCGAGTTGAGCACTGTAATTGTATTCGCCGTTGTCGCCAGTCCCACCGTATAGGAGCTATTTGCTTCCTTGGGTATACTTTGGCTTTACCAATAGTCATCGCCACGACGTCTTCAACCATCACAGAGTGTTTTCTGTTCAATGTAGTATACAGGCCCAACATAAGATTACGGTGGACGAAGTTTGGCTTACGAAAATGCATTACGGCAAAGCTGTTCATTTTTCCAAATCGTTGAAGTAAAATTTAATAATGGTTGAAAAACACTCTCCTGCACGGAGGAGATTTTTCTGCTGAAAATGTCTTCGTATAGCAGCCCATGCGAAAGTATAGGCTGGAAATGTATAACATATGATGAATTTCGGCTGAATTTGCGTTTTCTCCGCGGCATTTTCTTCTGCACAGTGAAAAGCGGATCACATAAGATTTTGTCTAGCGCACTGTGTGAACACGTTATCATAAAAATTATGCAGTATGTATCTTAAGCTCTTTGTTTCATGCGGTGCTTTTGATTAGCGCAAAGACGAATGCACACGAAAAAAAAGGGGGAACACAAGCCCCAACTCACAACTGAACTTTTATTCACAAGTGCAGAAGATAGGTATATACCCATGCGTGACATCGCACAGATAAGAAGCCCGTATACATAAACGTATGAGAACCACGATACGGGTTTGCTGTCTGTGTGAAGTCGCCTGTGGGTATATGTTCATTCTCCGCTCATGAGAACAAAAGTTCAGTTGAGAGTCGGCGCTTCTTTTTCGTTTACACATTTTTGTCTTGCACATTCCTCCTACCTTGTAGCGCCGTTTCAATAGAAGGAATTCATGCCAACTTGCCCAGTTGTCGGTCCTTGTAAGTTTTCAACAGTATTCAGAATCATTATTTCTGTTAGGTAACTATATAGTGATGCTATGCTAAATAACCATTGTTTATGTGTTTGATGAGCACTTGTTTGCACTATGTGTATATTGGAGCTATTAGGTTGAAAAGAAAGGAATTTAGAAACGTGAATTCCGTTCTGTTACTGCTGACCAATACCTGCACAACCAGCATTCGCGCTCTTAAAAGTGTCCAGGCTGTGCTTGTTAGCGTTTTTCTAGGGCTACCAGAATGTTAGCTAACAGCTGAGACAATCACGAGAGCGAATGACTACTCAATCAAAACGCATATCTAAATGGAAGCGCATATAGCACACGTGAATCATTTTGCTCGTGCCCCTGCCCATGATTCAGCCTCACTGACAGAGGACCGACCTCACGCCTCATTTTGTCAGACGGTATTATCATTCTATCATACACGCATACAGACGGAATATACAGCCATATCAACGGGATATACAGCTCCCTCCAGAGTTTCGACTCCCGCATGCTGTATGACTCATCCACAAGTTAGACTCACAATTCCAGGTACATGGTCGAAATCTCGGCTCTCGTCTAAAGCGCTGAAGCAGCTTTCTATTTCTTATTGTATGAGATGTACACCAAACATAACCATCTATGTGTTGACACTTCAACTGCAGTGTATATGTCTTCATAATCGGTGATCTTTCCTGCAACAGGAACCACCATGAAGATTCGGTCATCCCACCACGCGATATCGACGACTGCGGAACGTGCTGCTCTGCCTAGCGCACTTAGAGTAATTGAACCACAACAAGCCGAAGAATGAACTTTAAGACAGCACTACAGCGTTTTGTATACGCTTTATGCCAGGGACCTCATGGGCAACTAGTGCTGAAAATTAGGACAGTTGCCCCACTACCTCTTCGTCGAAGTACATCACATCACGTGTCAATGGCTTCCAAATCACTGCGGTAAACTGGGCAACGAACATATAACGCCGCCGCTCGATCGGCATGAAAATACGGTGTAGAAGAATCTATTTCATTTTCGAGGATTGATGCTCCTATGAGAATACGACAAATCGCTAAAAAAGATTTGAAATTTCCCTTGAATACATCAAGTTTACAGCACACCCGGCTGCATAGGCTGGACTCGTCTCGTCGATTTCGGCTAGCGTCCAGACTCTCCCGACTTGAGACAACGGCGCTTTCCCTATTGTGGCTTGGTTTCGCTTTCAGCAAAGTGTTTGCCTTCCGAATCCACATGCAACAAAGTGGTTCTTGCGATGTTTGTCACTGCCCCCACTACAGCGCTATAGTTCTGATAGATGCGGCAATGGCCCGCATTTACCAGAGACTGTTGTCAGAACAGTCAGCGCTCGAATGGTAACAGCATCTGTCTTCACACAGAAAATCAGTCAAGGTCTTGTTCAACTTTTTGCGCTGTAGTGGCCTATCGAATAGGCCATAGCGGCCCCACTTCAGTTGTTTTTGTAATGTCTGCTTTTTTCTCCGCTTTCCTATTCATCTTCTTTCCCCTTTTTTCTTCTTTCAGTTCAGGGTAGTGAACCAGATGATAGAATTCTAGTTGATCTCCTCTTTTTTCTCTCAATATGACATCTCTCCCCTTATGCCTAATTACAAACAAAAGAGTTGCAGGTTTATTCATTGATATAAAGGAATTCATACGATACTCTAGTTCGTTCCTGTTTTTTTTTCTAAACCAAACATACATTTGTAAATATGTATTGCTGTAGCAAGCCAACCCTGATTTGTGCTGAAAGCAGACGAAGCCAGCCCCTGATTTGGCTGAAAGCAGACGATGAGACTGACCATGGGAAATACTTTTATTGTTGAATCCAAGTTGTTCATAGTGCGACCTTCTTGCGAGCCTTATACGCAAAGTGCAGGGGCAGTTGATTGGAAAAGGCCTGCAACACACCACCAAAGAAAATCTGACTGCTGGGAACGTTCCTCTAGTAAGTACGCTGGCGCTGGCATCGATAATTGGCTTAACGAAAAAAAGAAGCGGCAGGCAACAGGTTGAAAAGTTTGAATACTGCCTTTGCCAGTTCATTAGGGGCCTTTGTTCGAGTGTACCGTCTCTCCTGTTTAATGTCACCTTTGAATAGCTGCAATGATTGCGCACAAGTTATCATAATTTCTGTGCGTGTGTGTTTGTGTGTGTGTTTGTGTCTGTGTGTTTGTGTATATGCGTGTGTGCACGCGGGCGGGCGCGTGCGCCAAGCTCCTCGTTCTCCAAATTCGAACGGGAGCGAAACAAAGAAAAGAAACAATTAGGAAAACTTCATCACGTCTGGCATTGACTACGTTATATATTAGGACAATATAAAAAATTCCGGAGTTCTCTGAAGCTGACAACTGCAGCAAAAAAGTTTGCCGTATGCAGTAACAACAAAGTTGTGCTCTTTCTCCTTGTGGTTTAACGCTACAGATCTGCTCATAATATACGGCAGTTCCATTTTCAAGGAAAGCCCTTGATTCAGCCGTAAAAACCAATCCCTTAATTTTAACCAGTGAAATGTGCCTTACTCTTGCAGATAATTCCTGCATCTGTTCGCAAATGAGGAATTTTTTTAATTAAAAAGCTTAGGCATTCCATACTTGGAAATATTTTAGCGTTCAAATGTTTACGTTAGGCTTTCTGCTCACTTATGCTATTGCTCCAAACAACATATACTGATGAAATAGAAGGGTAAAAGCACCACCACTGCTTAATGGCAGTGCCTTCATCATTCACTATTCTGGCAGTGAAAAATCAGAGTTTCAGCCTCTCGCCTCCTCCATTCGCAAACATAAGAAGAGCGCCTTACCTGACTCGCAATCTGTTCGGCGCAAACCAATACACTTAACTAACTTGCTAACTGCTTTCAAGCCCTGATAATGACCAGGTGGTCCGCGCATGTTAAAATAGGCGTGTGAAGGGTTTTCTATATAGGAGAGCAACGTTCTACTACACATCATCTGAATGAATGCTATAGAAAACAAGCTTCGGATCAGATGCAAAAATAAAACAAAGCAGAAATGGATTCTCTCCAGACTTTTCAGGTGTTAGGGTGAACAGTTTCTGGAATGTACGATCAGTAGTATTCGGCTTCTGTTATCCTCAAAAATTTCAATGGCTATAACACTGTACCTTAAAAAAATTGGCGGATCCCACGTACAGTGAGAATCAATGATGTGCGAAGCACGAATCGTAAAGGTTCATAGGTCACTTTAAAATCAGCACAACCTTACAAGGTGGAGGTAGATGATGCCGCACATGACTTCCGTGTCATGATTATCATGTTTTGATGAGTCATTTACCTTCGTCATCCGTTAACGTCACATGGTACCAAATTTAGTATATGTGGAGCTAGCGAAACGATTGCGAGCACGCTATGAGCATGGTATGTTGTCATGTTCTTACATGACACGCGTGTCAGGATTATCATGTTCGCACTAGTCATATATATTCGTCATCCATTGACGTCATATAACACCAAATTTGGCATATGAGGAGCAAGCAAAACGACCACGAGTGCATCATGAAGGGCCCAATATACTCCTTTGGAGCGTTGATGCGCTCGCACGCTGGGCACAGTGCGCTACGTTAGCAAAACGTGAGCACTTATTGTCTGTCGTCAGGCGCCACCAGCACCCGTCGGCGTGGCCGGACGGTATACGGTTTGAACTGCGATATGCTGCCTTTCGCGCCGATACGTTACCCAGACAACACTGCGTCTTCCTCTTTTCGTGACGGAGGGACGCTGGGCGCGCTGAAACGCGCAGGCGTCAAAGCAACGCAGCGCGACGCGCGCCTGTGAGTATATGGCAAGCCCGGCGCCTGGTGTGGCAACGCTGGCGTAACCCGACGAAATGAACGCCGGTGAGCACGTGCACCACCTCACGTCGAAATGTATTGCCGCCTTGACCGTGGCATGTAGTCATGCTGTCACATGACATTGTTGCGACGCGCGCCTCCGACGACGTTACGAAGGGCGCTACGAAATCTCACCGCTGCAACCGTTGTTTCGAAAGACGGCGACGCCAACACGGTCCCGAAGGCGCCACTGCTTCTAATTCCACCGGGAAGGTCACCAGCCGTTTGGTAGCGTAGGTTTCTCAGCTCGCGACTGCTTCTGCGCAGAGCTGATAGACGAGCGGACGAGACGACGGTGAGTTAAACAAGGTTTATGTACAGCATATATACAGAGGCGTTACAAATTCGGCACTGGGGCTGACAGAGACGCGAAGAGCCGAGCTCTTCTCTTTAACACATAGCTCTACTCTCAAATGAGTCTGCTCTGACACACATGTCTGCTCTCACATAGGACTGCTGCCCCAACAGGTCGGCTCTCCAACAGGTCTGCTGTCAAAAAGGGGTCTCTCGACGCGCCGCAGGGCTTCTTTTATATGCACCGGGTCCAACCCAAATGTCCAACCAGAAGCGCCGCTGGTCGGGAGGTCAGAATCCTCCAATGGGGTTGCCGCTGGGCCGCGTCTTTCTTTCTCATCGAATCCTGAGAGGCTGCGCTGCAGGTGGCTGCAACCAAGGACGAGTGACGTCGCGAGGCATTGCGTCAGCCCCCCAGGCAGGAAGACGCCGGTTGTTTACTCGACGGCTCGCTTGCTGAGGTGACTCACTGCACGTGGGCGACAGAAAGGCGCCGTCGCGTGATGACGCCGTTGAGTTGTTGAGCGCGTCAGGCGGGCTCACGTGCTGGCCTTGACACAGATTTCTTTTTTCAGAGGCATGGCCGTTTGCTGTGGACTTGCAGGCATAACAGCACCCTCGCTGCCAGACAATGCGCCGGAAAAACGAGCTGCTTCCACGTGGCTCGGATGTCAGGCGCGCTCATTCGCCAGGTCCCTCCAGGTCCCTCCAGGTTCGCCCCCAGGGCCATGGGGAGAATACAGCTCCAGACTCTGTTGCGGGAACACATCCCATTCTTGAGGACGGATCCCAGCTCCACTGGCTTGTCGCCACAACTTGTCGGCCAGCTTCGCTCGTCTCTACTGACGATCCTTGGTTTCAGCACTTGTCGATGGTTCTGCAACTTGTCAAGGACGGTTCGACAACAGACAACACACGACACAAGAAAGCGCCCTCGGTCACCCGACAGAACACCAGACAAAGTATAGTACAACATATACCTAGCTACGTGTCTATCGGAATTTCGTTCCCTCTACATCAAGAGGCACATGTGGGACACAAGACTCTTGAAATGAGAGCTCAAATTTTTTACATGTACAACAACGTAACGAATTAGAATAGAACAAATTGTTGGCTCCTTGAGCTCACTCTAAACGAGAGCGCTCAGCTCAGGTCGTGATGAGGTCAAAATTTTGCCCCGAATCGCCAGTGAGAAACTGAAAGGTGGAGAAGGTACTAACTAAACGCACGGCTCAATGCGTCTGCATTAGCGTTTAGCTTTACTTTTTTTTTAGCAAACGTCAAAGTTGAGCTGTTGGAGCATCATGCTCCACCTCAGTAACCGGCCACTTTTAGGCGACGATACCTGTGCGGTACCAAGAGCTGCTCATACTTGCGATGTTGCACGGGGGAACAACGATACGGCTTGCTATGAATTGACTCCTCGTCGGTTAGCTCGATATCGTGTTCGATCACCCTCGTGTTTCCAGGACGGTCTGAACACACGTCTCCAATCTTGGAAACAATCTTTCTCCGGTCCTCCTTTTGGACTTCACTTAAACTAGGCTCCAGGTTCAATTGCTTGAAGATTACCTCCGATTCCCTTTCAATTACCTCACTAAAACTAAAAATTTCTGCTCCCTCTTCCTCTGAAGCATTCAACAGCAGATTTATGACTGCTTTCAAGTTACTGTGGTAAATTTTGTTCGGCCGCCTTCTTGATTTCACTTCATAATTCGTATCGCAAAGCTTAGATATTACTTTGGCGGGCCCTTCCCAATTATTCTCAAGCTTGTTCCTTTTGGACGGCTGCAGAAGCATTACCTGATTATCAACTTCAAAAGCACGCTTAATCGCCGATTTGTCGTTGTACTCCTTCGACAACACTCGTGCAGCTTTCATGTGGCTTTCCCCTAGCGCTTTAATCGAGAGGTCCTCACGCTGCTCTCAAATGAGCGTCTCCCAATCAAACCTCGACAGCTCACTCCAACTTTCCGCTACAGGCAAGAGCGTTTCATCCCTCTCGCTCCGACTCAATGGCGCCATGTCGTCTCCCCTTGCTACGGAAACCGCGCCAGTCGCTTCGGCGACGAGCTGCTCGCGTGACTGCTGATATGACTAACGCGGAAAATTTCCTCTCTGACGTTCCGTCGACCCGCCGACAAGGTCACTTGAGAGTTTACCGCATTAAACAAGATCAAGCTTCTGCGAAAGCTTCCACGCTTGCGATCGCGTGAGGGCCATGTCCGCCAAGTTGGGGAAGAACGATTTACCCTGCTCTTTGAGAAGCTGCTCTGAGTCGTTGGAGAAAAGATAAAGAAAACGATCGGGAAGCGCGGCAGACACAGCCGCTTTGGTGCGAAGCTTACCAAACGGGCCTTCAATGACAACCGTAGCTATTGGTAAGCAAGCACTCTGCTCCTCGGCGACCTGCCTGATCCACGCGCACTCTCCTGTAAAGTCATCCGGAGACACCAATGAAGGATGGACAACGTCCATGGTTGCCGCTGAGTCTCTAAATGCTCGGCACGTTTTCCCATTCAAACTAATTTCTTGAATATACGGCTCTAACAACCGCATTTTCTTTTCCGATTCTCGAATTGTTGCGAAAGCAAACTTTTGCTTACAGTTTATCGCGATGTGCCCTTCCTTTTTGCAGTTGTAGCAGATTAGTGGTTTCCGTGATTCAAACGCCCGTGTGGTATCAGTGCGTTGTTTAGGAACCTCACTCGATTTCTCCGCATCCGTTTTCCCTTACCCTACAGTGTCCTTTGTAAGAGACGAGTCCTTCTTGAAATTACGGTGCGGAGCGGGTTTCTGTTGATCAGGTTTCTTTGAAAAGCCCTCTTTCCTTTCATCCTTTTCCACGCGCACTGCCCTGCTATGCAACTTTCGGCGAGTATAATACTCCTCAGCTAACTCTGCTGCCTTGTTTAGCTGTACTTCACCAAGTTTGTCTTGCAGCCAAAGTTTGACGTCCTCCTTGATGCAGTGGCAGAATTGCTCCAATGCAACGCATTCCACCACTTTATCGTGGTCGTCATAAACACCTTCGCCCTTGAGCCATTCAATTAAATTGGCTTTGAGACGAAACACGAAGTCAATGTGTGACTCATTCCCCTTTTTAGCATACCGGAACCTTTGCCTGAAAGCCTCGGGTGACAACTTATAACGTCTCAAGAGCACTTCCTTAACCTCGTCATAGCTCTCAAACGCTTTTCTCGACAAGCAAGTTATCGCATCGGACACTTCGCCGGGAAGAAGAGCTAACAGGTTCTGCGCCCAAAGAGACCGCTCCAAAGCGTTTCGCTCACAGACGTGTTCAAACTTGACGAGATACTTCGCCATGTCCTCGCCTACTACGAACGGTGGAAGTTGGTCCCGAATTCTATAAC